>NC_134885.1:34528330-34693330 GCF_041734735.1 Babylonia areolata | reverse complement strand
ACACACACACACACACACAGACTACATGCACTTGAAGATATATGGGCTTAGGTGATGTGAGACTGTGATATTGCCTGTGCTGATTTACATATTTTTATGTCACTTAGTTTGAAGTATGTAAATTATAGCCAGTATGACGTGAGATAGTCTGATATATGTATACTTTAGGAAATGTGATGTGGGACTATGTCTATTCATTTATTCTTATTTTTTGTACATATTTTTACTTCACTTAGTCTTAAATTTGTATATCTTATTGTAAAGCACGATGAGCCCCATTTGAGTTGGGGATACTGCGCTATGTAAGTCTGCATTATTATCATTATCATTATTATTATTACCCGTACGTTCCCACCCCCTCCCCACCCTCCGTCTGCGTATCCACGTACAAATACACACACACACACACACACACACACACACACACACACACACACACACACACACACACACACACACACAATATTCTGGCGCACATCATGAGTGTGAGGTTGGTCCGGGTTCAGTCGTTACGAGGAGGAAGGTAAATCTGGAACAATCACCCACCCACCCAAAAAAAAGTGCAACGCCCATCTTATGTCACTCAACCGGAACATTAACAATTCTTTTACATGTGCGACGCCAGTCTGATTTCTCCCGGAACCATTGTAAAATGTACGACGCCCATCTTATGTCACTCACCAGGAACAATTTTTACATGTGCGACGCCAATCCTATTCCCCCCCCCCGGAGCCATTATAAAATGATGTAGTGCGACGCCCATCTTATTTCCTCCGGAACTACACACGTATCAGATGCTCTCGTCGAGACCGGCCGAACAACCTCTTAAATCTTCCTCCTCGCGGAAGGATACATACATGTATCTGAGTACAGGGCAGTAAACGGAAGGTCAAGCTGACCTTAACCTCCAACACACAATAAGATCCAGCGTTTTTGTTCTCCCATATTCATGAATATGTCTAATGCTAACGTCCATATTCTAAATATATTTCTGTTAATAATTACGATGTAATAATTAACTGCAATGTTTTAAAAGCGAATATGTGAAATGCTTTTATTTGAGAACATATGTTTATTACTCTTGTTTAATCAAGTAATCCGCGTGTGTGGGTTGGGTGGGTGGTGGGTGGGTGCGAGTGTGTGCTGATTATCTGGTTGTGGTTTTCGGCAATTTATCTTTATTCTTATCTTATCTGTCTATTATAATCAATGTGCAATATAGTAGGCTATGCTTATAATTATATTCAAATAATTTTTGTTAATTCTTTCTGTTTTTACATTAAGAATACTAGTTATTACCTGCAGTGTGTGGATGTATGTATGGAACGGTGTATGTGATATTTTTTACATTTGTGTCTTCGTAATATTCGTAAAAGCTGTTGTTGACTTTGACAGTTATGGTCCCCATGTTGTTTACTTGTCTATGTTGTGATAATGCACCTGACCAAATTTCTCCAGTTGGAGATAATAAATTTATTCTTATTCTTATTCTTATTCACTCGTATATGTACGCGAGTGGACTTTTACGTGCATGACCGATTTTTACCCCTACCACTGACGTAGACAGTCATACTCCGTTTTCAGAGATGTACATGGCGGGTTCAGTAGGTTCTTGTTTCCACCACCCACCGAACGCTGACACGGATTACGGGGATCTTTAACTGACGTGCGTATGTGATCTTCTACATGCGTATACACACGTAAGGGGTTCAGGTATTAGACGGTCTGCACAGCTATTGACCTGGGAGATCGGGGGAGGGGGAAATCTCCACCCTTTATCCCACCAGTCGCCGTAACTGACAGGGGATCGAACCCGGAAGCCTCTGGTTGAAAGTCAAACGCTTTAACCACTCGGCAGGATCCAGCTTTAGTGGAGCGGTGGCCTCCAGGTAATGCGTCCGACTAGGAAGTGAGATGCCACGGGTTCAGTTCGATTCCTCGTGTATGGGCTGGGAATGTTACTTTATTGTTGATTCATTTACTTTATTATTATTATTATTATTAACTCTCTCCATACGAACGGCGAAAGAGACGAAGTTAACAGCGTTTCAGCCCAATTACCATCATCAAAATATTGCAAGCGGAATGCTCTTGTACTGAAGAGGTGAATGTTGACAAAGAATACCACAATTCTGACGACGGAAGCTAAAGGTTGGGTCATTGAGACACCCACTGGACATCCGAGGGGTCCATGTAGAGGAGAAGAGAAGACTGGCCGTACTGAGTGAGTTGATATTATTTGTATAGTGGAGTGATGGTCTAGAGGTAACGCGTCCGCCTAGGAAGCGAGAGAATCTGAGAGCACTGGTTCGAATCACAGCTCAGCCACCGAATTTTCTCCCCCTCCACTAGATCTTAACGCTTGTCATTCGGATGAGACGATACCGAGGCCCCGTGTGCAGCATTGCACTTAGCGCACGTAAAAGAACCCACGGCAACAAAAAAGGTTGTTACTGACAAAATTCTGTAGAATTTCGATTGGAAAAACAAATAAAACTGCACGCAGGAAAAAATACAAAATAATGGGTGGCGCTGTAGTGTAGCGACGCGCTCTCCCTGGGGAGAACAGCCCGAATTTCACACAGAGAAATCTGTTGTGATAAAAAGAAATACAAATACAAGTGTAAGAGATGACTGTGAAACCAGCCACTCGTTCATCGTGAAACTCACATGGTTTATTCATTTTAAGCCAAGGCTTACGGGGAATGTGAGCGAACAAATAGACAATGGCTATGATATAAATAAACGAACACGGAGACACAACTATGGAAATCTCAGCTCAGTCAGGATTTCAGTATGAATAACAGCTTCTCTGTCTTTAACGGCTTTGTAGAGATATACAAACTTCGCACATTATCATTCGGTCAGTACAGGATGACAATAAAATCTGTGTGAAAAGACGAGGTTATCGGTACTGTCTGGATGGAATGAACTCTTCTCTGATTTATTTGAATGCTCCACAACTGAGAACAAAATGCACATCGTTTTATTTCGAACGATTGTTTATGAATAGTGCATTCTGAGTCACAGTTTTTACCTCTTTTTTTTATAGTATTTATACTGTACAATCAAATCAGAAATATCCCAGTCTAAATATCGTTGTGACGTGTCTTAGAAGAAAGAGAAACACAAGTAGGTGCTGGGGAGGACCCAGAGAAGCACACCCTCCAGCTGCTGAGCACACCCCACAGACCAAACCGCCCCTGCCCGCAGACAGATGAAGACAGTGCCACTCCAGACACAGCCATACGGTCTTGTGTGCCCTTAAGAGAGAATCCCAAGTTATAGTCTTTCCCACTGTCAACAGGACTTTCCCTGTGGTCAGTGGGTCTTTCCTCACCGTCACTGGACCTTTCTCCAGGGTCAGCCTAGTCCAGACAAAGAAGAAAGAGAAACACCCGTAGGTGCTGGGGAGGACCCAGAGAAGCACTGTCTTCACCAGCCCTTGGGTGCAGACGGTTTCACATCATGCGAGACATAAAATTGTTCTATATAAATCAAACTTTTCACCGGTTGAAATGTGCTACTTTCAGTCCTGTCATCTGCAATCTATTAAACGTTGTCGAAAAGGACCAATAAGACCTACTTCACAAACCACACCTTGATTTCACAGAGGTGCACATTTAATGCTCAGTTACTTTTACGCCTTGTGTCCGATTCTTATGACATCTGGCACGATGTATACGGCAGTCTGAAATCTTTCATTTGTAATGTTGTTCTTAACCAGTAGCCTGAGAGAGAGAGAGAGAGAGAGAGAGAGAGAGAGAGAGAGAGAGAGAGAGTTGGTTTATTCAGTGAATGCCATAGCCCCATATGAATAGGGGGTAATAACAGAATTTTACATGTGTCATCGCAATTGGTAATATAATAAAAAAACCTCTTTCACAACAAACTGTCATTGAATCTTAGCTTCAAAGAATTATTATTCAAAAAACGAAGTTTCTTCATTATACGTAACAACGCATTTTTCTCACAGCCAGATAAATCTTTACATGCAGCTTCAAAACTCAAACGCGTAGAGAAAATACGCTAAACGGGAAAGAGAGACGGGCAGACAGACAGACAGTGTGACAGACAGACAGACAGACAGACAGAGACATCAGAGACAGGGAGGGAGAGGGAACAATACATCACATTATCAAAGTGTCTCTTCCGTCCGAGAAGGATACTATTCCCATGACGTCGCAGTTTCAGTTTCAGTTTCACTTTCTCAAGGAGGCGTCACTGCGTTCGGACAAATCCATACACGCTACACCACATCTGTTGAGCAGATGCCTGACCAGCAGCATAACCCAACGCGCTTAGTCAGGCCTTGAGTGCATGCTTACATATTTGTGTACCTATGAAAGTGGATTTCATTTTACGTAATTTCGCCAGAGGACAACACTCTCGTTGCCATGGGTTCTTTTTCAGTGCGCCAAGTGCGTGCTGCACACGGGACCTCGGTTTATCGTCTCATCCGAAAGACTAGACGCTCAGTTTGATTTTCCAGTCAAACTTAGGAGAAAGGGCGAGAGCGGGATTCGAACCCACACCCTCACGGACTCTCTGTATTGGCAGCTAAGCGTCTTAACCATTCTGCCACCTTCCTCTGACGTCGCAGAGAATGAGAACTACGGATGGTGCTACGTAGGGGCCACACTTCACAGTGACAGCTGTTTCTTTCTCTCACACAAAGTTAACAGGATCCTGTACTGGACCAACACAAAGCTTGCTTGTAACACAGGCCAGTATCCAGCCGTTCCTGTAGAAGAAAAGAAAAAAAAATCTATGTCGTTGTTACATCGTCGTCATTTCTTTTCCTCGTTCATCATGATTGATTCCTTGAAACTGCATGTTTGGTGCATATCTGTTATGCATGTGTGGGTGTATGTGTGAATGTGTGTCTTCATGTTTTACATTTATTTGCTTATTTATCATCATTGTTGTCTTCTTTTTTTCTTCTTTTTTAAATTATTTTTTTATTATTATTATTACTACTACCTTTTTCTATATTATAATTATTATTTATTTATTTATTTATGTAAGCTTATCTATTATTTATTCCCCTTTTTTTTTTTTTTTTTTTTTTTTTCTCTCAAGGCCTGACTAAGCGCGTTGGGTTACGCTGCTGGTCAGGCATCTGCTTGGCAGATGTGGTGTAGCGTATATGGTTTTGTCCGAACGCAGTGACGCCTCCTTGAGCTACTGAAACTGAAACTGAAACATTGATTCCTTGTCTGCTGTTTACAAGACAAGACAAGAGGAGGAGGAATTTTGTTTAATGTCCCGTCACACATATCGGTGACTGAAGACATTTTGTTAAAGTATTTATGAATACATTTGAGTATTATCGGTTAGAGGGGGTGGGATATGTGAATGAATGGAGGGTTGGGGAAAACTGGGCAAATGAGGGTGAAATGAGGGTGAATTTTGAAGAAAAAAAAATTCTGAATACAGTTACAGGAAATTACTTAAATGACTTCGTAAAAGAGAAGTTGTTAAACTGACAAGCGAAACAACTGATAATGAATGCGAAAAGTCAAAAACATCAACGTTCTCAGTCACTTGTGAAGACACACTTTCGTGTACATAAAGCTTCATCAAGCTACAGTCAAAAATTATATGCTCAATTGTCAGGTTACTAAAGCATATGCACCTGACATTAGAACAATACTTGGTCCGTAATGAATTTGATAATAGTCTGAGAGCTAAACTCTGAATTGGTCTGCGAATCGGACCAAAGTCTGAGAGAGTCAACTGACGAGGTTTTAGACTTGAATTCAAGCACCCATAAAAGTCTCTTTCTAGAATATTGCTTATTTCCTTGTATGACAATGGGCAATGTACTTTTATACTATCTGTATGATTCTTTGCTCCCCTTTTTGCTGCCCTGTCTGCTTGGCAGACAAGACAAGGTAAGGCGTGTTTATTTCAGGAAATCCTGGGGGAGGGAGAGGGGGGAGGGGGCATATGAAAATGTTATACATTTCATGTAACTAAAATGAATATGAATAGCATTTCGCATTGTATTCACAATCTTTTACAATGGTTACACCAACTATTTGGTTAAGATAGATACATAAGACCCACATTTGGAGGAAGAGAAGAAAAAAAAGAAGAAACAAAGTAGCATACAAAAGATACAGCATTATACAGTGCATACATATCGCTACAGCTATATACAACAATAACAACAACAATAGTAATAATAGTCATCATCATCATACATACATACATACCTACATACATACGCTCGCACGCACGTCAGCACGCACTCAGTCATCCATCTATCCATCTATCCATCTATCCATCCATGCATACATGTATACATGCGCACGCACGCAAGCACGCACTCATCCATCCATCTATACATCCATCCATCCATACATACATACCTGCATACATATAGCGATGCCCGTCCTAGAAAGGCCGTCACCTCACTGAGGTGATGGATTATGACGCTGAGCTTGAAGGTCAGGACGTCAAGTCATCACATTTTATTGGGACATCCTCATCCTCTTGGGAATTGTTTTAATTTGGTTCACTTATAAGTGCATGCTATAGATTGTAGTGAATGCAGTAACTTCAAATTCACGACACTGTTCTCGTTTAGCCTATAGTCAACGGTCAATGGGTTAAAGGGGATATACGATATGATGATTTCTAAGTGATAATGATAAAAGTAATGATAATGATGATAATAATAATTTCATTTATTTTCAGTCTAAATGTCATTATCTTAGATGAAACAGACTATAGATAAATAAATAAGAAACAGACTATAGATAAATAAATAAACAACAAAGGGATGGGTTATGATCGTGGATATGTGCATGAATGCTTTTCAACGATGTTATTCAGTTCATTTTAGATCACGATTTTCTGTGATTTGAGAACACCTGAAAAAAATTTCGAGTGAGGCGACGATAGTGTGTGTGTGTGTGTGTGTGTGTGTGTGTGTGTGTGTGTAGGAGACAGACAGACAGACAGAAAGCATACGTTTCTGTGTGTTTGTGTGTCTGTGTGTGTATGTCTGTGTCTAAGTTGTGTGTGTGTGTGTGTGTGTGTGTGTGTGTGTGTGTGTGTGTACGTATGTGTGCGCGCGCGCGCGATTGTGTATGAGAGAGAGAGAGAAATAAAGAGAGAGGGAGAGAGAGCATACGTTTTTGTGTGTCTGTGTGTGTATGTCTGTGTCTAAGTGTTTGTGTGTGTGTGTGTGTGTGTGTGTGTGTGTTGCATGCTTGCGTGCGTGCGTGCGCGCGCATGTTTGTGGGAGAGAGAGAGAGAGAGAAAGCATACTTTTGTGTGTGTTTGTGTGTATGTCTGTGTCAGTGTCTAAGTGTGTGTGTGTGTGTGTGTGTGTGTGTGTAAGAGAGAGAGAGAGAGAGAGAGAGAGAGAGAACGTCCGTATGTCTGTCTGTCTGTGTCTGCATGTGTGTGTGTCTCTCTCTTTGTGTGACTGTACGTGTGTGTTCGAGAGAGACAGACATACGGACAGACATACGGACAGACATACGGACAGACAGACAACAGATACAGACAGCAGGGCAGGGTGGCTGGAGAAAGGAAGTGGAAGAGGGTGGAGGGAGGGGGCGGGGGGCGGGGGGGGGGGCAAGAAGGAGGGGGGTTAGACTGAGGTCAGGTGATGTGAGGACTTCCGGGCACAAGTGTTGTCAATGATACTTGTTTCTTGTTGACTGTCCTTGATGCGTCTGTCTTTTCGTGTGTTTGAGTGTGTTTGTGTGTGTGTGTGTGTGTGTGTGTGTGTGTGGTGGGGGGAGGGGGGGGGTTCTTTTTGTTCTGTTTTTATGCAGAAACTGAAAGACTTAAAGAGTGTGCTTTGTGGTGCGGTGTAGTGTGTGTGTGTGTGTGTATGTAGTGGTGATGGTGGTGGTGTGTGTGTGTTTGTGCGTGTGTGTGTGTGTGTGTAGTGCTAGTGGTGGTGGTGGTGGTGGTGTGTGTGCGTGTGTGTGTGTGTGTTTGCGAGCGTGTGTTTGTGTGTGTGTGTGTGTGTGTGCGCCTGCGCGCGCGCGGGTGTGTGTGTGTGTTTGTTTTTGTTCTTGTATTGTTTTTACGCAGAAACTGAAAGACTTGAAGAGCTTGTTTGTGTGCTTTGTGGTGCTGTGTAGTGTGTATGTGTGTGAGGGTGTGTGTGTAGTGGTGGTGGTGGTAGTGGTGCGTGCGTGCGCGTGCGTGCGCGTGCGTGTGTGTGTGTGTGTGTGTCTGTCTGTCTGTCTGTCTGTCTGTGTCTCTGTGTGTGGATGTGAAGTCCCTACCCCGATTTTGCATTAAAAAAAAAAATTTTTTTAAAAAAAAAACTATGCGATCTTTAACCACCCCCATCCCCCCACCCCCACCCCCCACCCCCCTTTTTTTTCTTCTTTTTTTTCCTTTCTTTTTTGTTTGTTGTTGTAGTTGTTGTTTTAACACGAACTAATCTATCAAAATCCCACCAACCCCACCCCACCAGGACTGCTGTTCGGAATGGGAGAGGCGTGGCGCCAGAACCGTCAGGCCTTCAAAAGGGCCCTGTGGGACGTCTCCCTGCACGAGACCTACGAGGGCCTCATCCTCCACGAGGTGGACCACGTGCTCCGGCTGCTGTCCCCGACCCTGGGCGCCCCTTTGGAGATCGACGACTTCCTCCTCCCGGCCCTGACCCACCGGCTGGTGACCCTGCTGCTCGGAGAGGGGTCGGCGCCCGGCAGAGAGAGCCAGGAGATGCAGGGCCTGGTGTCGGCCATGAACGATCTGGAGAATGTGGACCTCACGTCCAAGTCCACGCAGATGTTTCTGAAGCTGAGGCTGACGTACTTTCGGTGAGTTGAGTTTGTGTTGAGTGATTTCGTGGGTTTGGTAGTGGTTTGGTTTTGGTTTGGGCTTGGTTTGGGTTTGTGGCTTTGGGTTTGGTTTTGGTTGTGGTTTGGTTTGGTTTGGGTTTAGTTATGGTAGTGGTTTGGTTTTGGTTTGGTTTGGTTTGGTTTGGTTTTGGTAGTGCTTTGATTTGGTTTTGGTTTGGTTTGGTTTGGTTTGGTTTGGTTTTGGTAGTGGTTTGGTTTGGTTTTGTTTTGGTTTTGTTTCGGTTTGGTTTGTTTTGGGTTGGGTTGGGTTGGTTTTGGTAGTTGTTTGTGCGATTTGTGGGGATGTGGTGGTGGTGGTTATGGTAGTGGTGGTGGTGGTGATAGGGAGGTGATGTTTGGAGGGAGGAGGGAGTCTGTGTGTGGGTGTGGTGTGGATGTGTGTCTCTGTGTGTGTGTGTGTGTGTGTGTGTGTGTGTGTGTGTGTGTCGCTCTCGCTCTCTTTCTTTAACATAACAGTCACACACAGAGAAAAAATGTATTAAAAAAACAACAGAAGTGGTGAACAGTTAACAACCCAGAAGCGCTTCGCGCTTTTTTCTTTTTTTTTTTTTTTTTTCTTTTCCCCCCCCAGGCGGCCCCTGGAAACGGTGGCAGGCCGAACCATCCCGGACATGTTCCAGATGAGCGAGACCATGCAGACCCTGATCCGGGGCTGGATCGACCGGCGGAGGGCCGCCATGAAGGCCTCGGGAGGACGTCCCGACCCGCGCGCCATGCTGGACCTCATCCTCACCGCACAGGAGTACGTGGACAAGAACGACGACAATGGCTACGGTGAGTGAGGGGAGGTCAGGGCTGGAGGGAGGGAGAGGGAGGGAGAGGCTGGGAGAGGGGTGAGGGTTGGGGGATGTTGTGGTGGGTGGGTGGGTGGGTGGGGCAGGGGTTGGCTTTACTGAGTCTGAATGGTTTTAACTGTCTGAATGGTTTTTTGCTGGTCTGCGTCTTCTGAGTCTGAATGGGTTTGTTGGTCTGAATCTGATTTTTAAAAAATAATAATAATTTATTAGCATCTTGTCTGAATGGTTTGCTGTCTGAGTCTGAATGATTTTACTGGTCTGCGTCCTCTGAGTCTGAACGGTTTTATTAGTCTGGGTCTGAATTGTTTCTTGACAGAGTCTGAATGGTTTACTGGTTTGAATGGTTTACTGGTCTGTGTGTGAATGGTTTACTTGCGTGAGTCTGAATGGTTTGACTGGTCTGCATCTTCTTAGTCTGAATGGTTTACTGATAAGCGTTACTGGTAAGCATCTGAGTTCACGCCCTTCTTTTCTCCAATGCACACATCAACTTGTATGTCAGTGCCAACGAATGTGATGACAACCATTTATCGATTATGTACAACAACAACAACAACAACAACAAATAAAAAAATAAACATGAAACAAACATCTTGTCTTGCCTTGCAGACCTGGAAATGATCCAGTCCATCATGGACCTCTTCAACGGCGGCGTCACCTCCTCGCTCTCCGCCCTGGAGTTCGCCGTCCTCTTCTTCATGCACCACCCCGACGTGCAGCGCAAGGTCAAGGACGAGGTCGACAAGGTCACGGGGTCGGGGCACGCCCTCTCCTGGGCCAACCGCGACAGGTTCCCTTACACCCAGGCCACGCTGACAGAGGTGCTTCGCCTGGGGTCCGTGACCCCGTCCTCCCTGCCGCACGTGACCACCGAGGCTGTGACCATCGACGACGAGTACAACATCCCCAAGGACGTGTTCGTCATGGCGGGCATCTACAGCCTGCACCGGGACCCGGAGTTCTACAGCGACCCGGAGGCGTTCCGGCCTGAACGTCACCTGACCCCGGAAGGGAAAGTGCAGCGGCCGCGAAGTTATCGGCCTTTTGGTGTGGGTGAGTATATTATATATATGTATTCATTTTAGCAAGGAACCCAAACTTTGAGACTTTGTCTTCATAAGTGAATGAATGATGATTGATATGGATACTTATATAGCGCCTATCCTCGGTCGGAGACCAAGCTCAAAGTGCTTTACAAACTCAGGGTCATTTGCACAACAGGTTGCCTTCCTGGGTAGAGCCGACTGACAGCTGTCATTGGGCGCCCATCATTCATTTCCTGTTTCATTTAGGCACGCAAACATACACTCTCAGACAGACATGTTACATTTGTTTACGTGCATGACCGTTTTGTTTATTTACCCCGCCATTAGGCAGCCATACTACGTTTTCGGGGGTGTGCATGCTGGGTATGTTCTTGTTTCCATAACCCACCGAACGCTTACAGGGATTACAGGATCTTTAACATGCGTATTTGATTGTCTGCGTGCATATACATACGAAGGGGGTTCAGGCATTAGCAGATCGGCAGATAATTATGTTGACCTGGGAAATCAGAAAAATCTCCATCCTTTTCCCACCGGGTGCCATTACCACAATTGGAACCCAGGACCCTCAGATGAAAGTGCAACGCTTTTAACCACTCGCAAAGACCACAGCCCCGAACAACTTGACCTAAACTGGCTTAATGGCACCAGCAAATTGGTCGTCAAACTCGCCAAAACACACACTTTGACAGACCCGCTGGCTGCGGCTGAGGTAGAACACTTCAAAGAGAGGCTGAGACGACTGCAGCTAACAACCTTGTTGTGCTGGAGCTCTGGGCCAGTGTATTGCTACTAGTCAACGTTACCAACGTCTCTCTCCGGACTTTTCAAATTATAGCCATTTAGTCTCACGTGAAACGAACGGGTCTCGTGATTGGTTGCTCCATGCACGTCTGTCGCTTTTGTCGCTGGGGAATAGGACAAGTCCTATGGAAGAAACATGACGCGCGGCGCCGGCGATCTTGCTGCGTGGCGTCCGACTCTTGCTGCCTGAAAACCTCGCACACTGGGCGCTGCGCGAAACTTGCTGCTTGACGCCCCGTGTGCGATGAGCTTAAGCCGCGTTGACGACTGCAGGATGACTGCAGGATGACAGCAGGATGACTGCAGGATGACTGATGACTGCATCAGGATGACAGCAGGATGTCTGCAGGATGACAGAAGGATGACTGCGGGTGACGGCTCGTATCCTTGTCGCTCCCTTTGCTAGTGGTGGTGGTCTGCCGTGACTAAATGCCTACGTTGACCGAACTACGCCATTGGTCAGTTCCATACGACACACAGTTAGTAGAGGGTTTCGGCCATACCAGGCAGGCTCTTCCGTCCGAGAAATAAAAGACGGTGTATACTGACTGAGCCCTTAAACCAAGGGACTAGCGCTGCGGAGAGAAAGATTACCTTTGACTACCGTCTGGACCAGCTACACCTTTAATCAAGGGCTTCATGTGAGCCAGGTGGTCGTTGAATTCCACCAGCATCAGGCTTTGACACACGATTGACTAAGCATGGTGGAGGAACGTGGTGAACTCTTTTTCTGTGCGCTGCTCCAACGAGTGTTCACAGAGTTATGGGAGGAGAAGGAAGAAGAAAAAGCAGAAGAAGAAGATGAGGAGAAGAAGGGGGAGAGGGAGGAGGAAGAAGAAGACGAGAAGAAGGAGGAGGGGGAGGAAGAAGAAGACGAGGAGAAGAAGAAGTAGAGGAGGAAGAGAAGAAGGAGGAGTACGGAGGAGGAGGAAAAGGAAGAAGAAGACTAGGAGGAAGAGGAGAAGAAGGGGTAGTAGTATATTCTGTCAGGTTTTGCCCCCTTTGTTTTTTAATAAGATTCGACCAGACGCTAAACTTACAGTGCTTTTGTCTTTTCTCATAACTATCAACATCTATTTGTTGATTAATTAATGGTTTTCGTGATCAACAAAGAAGCTTGTCTGTAGCATCATTTATATTGTTCCTTTTCTTTCTTTCTTTCCTTTTTTTTTTTTTTAATTTGCTTCTTGCTGTGTGCAGGCGAGAGGATGTGTCTGGGATACCACCAGGCGGAGATCGAGCTGTTCCTTTTCGTAACCAAGCTGGTCGCCGAGTACCGTGTCCGAGCAGAGGACCCCTCCAATCCGCCCCCCTTCGACACCCACATGAGGATCGTCCGTCGCCTCAAGCCTTTCAACTGCGTTCTGGAGCCTTGGGACACTTGAGGCAGCCAGTCATCGTCTGCAGAGTTTTTTTCCCGCCTTGATTTTGTTTGGTGCATGGTGTACCGAATTTGATTCTTTTCTCGGTACATGGTGTACTGAATTTATTTTTTTCAGTGCATGGTGTACTGAAATCTTTTTCAGCACATGGTGTACTGAATTTATTTTTTTCAGTGCATGGTGGTCCGATTCCCTGGTTGAGGGAGCCATTGCATGACAGGGAGCTATTGCAGAGTTTTGTGTGAGGAGATGGCGTTTCTAACGGCGATAGCCTTGTATATACTGTGCACGGGATGTCATGTCTCTGATGACTGCAGTATTTTGTTTGTATGGATTCCAAAGACTTTGAAGGACTTTTGTTGTTGTTGTTGTTAATTTTTTTTTTTTTGTTTTGTTTTGGGGTTGTTTTTTTGTTTGTTTTGTCTTTGTTTTGGTTTGTTTTTTTGTTTTGTTTTGTTTTTTTGGTTTTTTTTTTTTTTTTTTTTTTTTTTTTTTTTGTTGTTTTGTTTGTTTGTTTTGTTTTGTTTTGTTTTGTTGGTTGATGATGGAGTTGTTTACCTTCACTTGTTGATTGTTTCCCTTGTTGTCAGGACTGGACTGTATGAGGATCCCCTTTGGTCGAGTGCTACACTTTCGTACTGTTAAGAACTCGGTGTCTCAAGTTTATGAAGCTTGCCTAGTTAGGAGAATTTAACGCTACGTAAACTTAGCACCACTAAAATCGCTCATGCGACAAACCAGTCCTGGGTTTTGGTTGCATGGGTAATCTTTGCATTAAGAATGTTCATAACTCGTCGCTAATTCTGTACATTTATTGTGAAAAATCTGAACGATTTAAAGCACACTCGATCAGCTCTGCTGTGATTTCTTATGCAACGCAACCCAGAGACGGGTTGTATGATCGATCTTGGCAGCGGTAAACTTGCTCAGCGTTAAGAATGTCACGTTCCTTAGTCGATGGGATTAGAGTCAGGAAGATTCTGAATGCTGGGGAAAACTTTGCGCCACTAAGCAAGTACAACTCTCCAGCCAGAATGTTTTAAAATCAGGTTTTGGAGTTTGATGAAGGATTGTAATGATGGAAGAATTGATTGCCTGTACTTCATTTCTATCAGTATCATGTTCTTCTCTCTCTCTCTCTCTCTCTCTCTCTATCTCTCTCTCTCTCTACGCATGTAAACGTTGTAATGTAATCGAAGATGAAAACCATTTTATAAACAATTGTGTCCTTTACAATGACCTGCGGCAAAAACATCTGAACTCTGAAGGTCAATCGTATGTTCACTTGCTGAAGAATGGTTCTGTTTACAGTATTCGTAAACTATGCGTTTATATATTTAATGCCCTGAAGATACGACAGGAATTCTGTGACAACAATGATGAAAGTTAGAATTAATTTACAATGCACGAGAAGCACTTTTGTTCTACAGGTTAAGTTAGTACGTATTTTACATTTTGTTGTGGTTGAGTGATCACCATATTGTGTACTTTTGACCTCTTTCTAGGGGCCGGAGGCCTGGAGATTAAAGTTTTGTTCTTGTTCTTGTTCTTGTTCTCTCTCTCTCTCTCTCTCGATCTAAAAAAATATTTATTTGATTTTACCGTTTCCAAATTCAGATCGCCTTTCATTAGATTCAGATTTGGAGTAAACAAACTTAAAGTTTATGAGCGGTATAAGTATAGCCTGTACCTTTTGTGGATGGTACAAAGACTAAATTCATGTACTGGCAATTTGTCCACAATATGATATTCTGAAAAAGAAATACTTATCTAAGCATATACAAAATTTAAGGATTCCCATATTACCCCCACTTACTTCAAAATGTCAACAGCATTGTGTCAAGAGATGTAGCAATGTTTATTTTTTTATGTGTTAAAACAGAGAGCAGAAAGCGCTCAGTCTTAGATGAAAGATATGTTTATAACTTACCCATACTTATTTAGTTTTGTTATTTTATAAGTTTGTTCTTTCTAACATTTTGTTGTTCATCCAACTCGAGGTTTGGTTTTCATTTGTGTATATGTACAACATGTGCATTTATATGTATACAAGTCGGTGGCCTTACATTAAAACATTTCTGAGTTCTGAGTTCTCTGTCTGTCTGTCTGTGTGTGTGTGTGTGTCTCATATATATATCACTCTCAATGTCGCCTCCCTCCTCATATATTATGTATATATGAAAATATACAAGTGCAAATAAGCAACTTTCTTAATTCAAAATGCTTGATATACACTGTTATATACAAAGACTGTTAAGAAAGATTTTTTTTTAACCAAACATATTTGAAATAGCGTTGGCTGGCAATGGGGTAACAGTCCATCAAAGACAGCAAGTGAGAACCATCAGAATTCTAAGGGAGATAAGCATTTCTTCTGCGTCCCTGATGGGCCTGCAGTTATGTTCCCTGTTGAACCGAATTAATTTTCCCCCATATCCTTTTTATGTGAAGACTACTTTTTTTTTCTTTTTTTTTCTTTTTTTTTCTTTTTCTTTTCCTTTTTTTTTCTTCTTTTTAACCCATCACAAGCTGGAGCTTAAGCTAGCTTTTATAAAACAGCATTAAAATTTGTACATTTGTAAAACGTTACCATTTAATACATTCCAGTTTTAGTCAATTATAGGACTATGATTCTGCTATGTGTGTGTGTGTGTGTGAATACATTTTCTTCAATTAAATTGAAAATGATAAAACACAGTATTAAAATTTGTACATTTGCAAAAAAGTTACCATCAGTACATTCAGGTTTTAGTCTGTTACAGCACTGTGAGTTTGCTGCATGAGTGTGTGTGTATTACATTTTCTTTAATTGAAATGAAAATGATAAAACATATGACAAGACCATTGCAAAAACATAGCATGGCACTAACAGACCATAGCCTTAACAGACTGTAACATTAACAGACCCATAGCACTGGCAGACGATAGTGCTAACAGACCATAACACCAATAGACCACAGTATTAACAGACCATAGCATTAGCAGTCCACAGCATTAATGGACCATAGCACTAATAGACAATGATAGCACAAATAAAAAAATAAAATAAAATTCATCATTCTTGTTTCTTTTATCTTGGAGTTTTTCTCTTATTTATTCCTCTCTTTTTTTTCTCTTTTTTTTTTTAATTCCTTCATACTTGTTCTGCGATTGCTTTCCCAAAACAGAAATCCCTTCTTTTCGGTTGGTTATATAAAATCTGTTTTTCTCATGTCCAGAGTCTGTTTTGTGTGGCATGTCATTGCTGTTTATCAATTTTGCATTCTCTTGTCCACTTGAATATTGTGCTGTTTAATTTAGAATTGTAAATAAATTGAGGGAAAAAGACAGAAAATGTTTTTTTAATTATTATTGGAAGGAGAAATATGTCATGCAAATTGTTGAGTGGGCAAGGGGAAAGATATAGGAGAGACAGACAGACAGAGAGAAAGATGAAAGGTTGTGGGTGTGTCTGAAGTATATGCAAGATGTGCATGTGTGTGAACAAACATATATGCGACACATGCATTCAAACAGGCAGGCGGGCAGAGACAGAGAGAGCATAAGCTGGGGACACAGTGTGCTGTACCAAGTATAATACAATGTATTGTGTTGCATTGTATTGCATTGCATTGCATTGTATTGTAATGCAGTGGATTGAATTGGATTTTTTTTTTTTTTTTTTTTTCTCATCACAACAACAGATTTATCTGTGAAATTTGGGCTGCTCTCCCCATGGAGAGCATGTAACCCCAGTGCAGGTCACCATTTTTTTTTTTTTTTTTTTTTTTCCTGTCTGCAAGCACATTTGGTTCTCTTTTTTTTTCTTTTTTTTAAACCAAGAACAACCCTTCTGTTGTGAAGCGTTCTTTCACGAGCACTATGTGCATGCTGCACACACAACCTTGGTTCATCATCTCATCCATCACCCCAAACCTGTGACAACCATTTCTGTAAAAAAAAAAAAAAAAAAGTGATGACAAAAACAAAGAGAAACAGAAACAAAAACATTCTGCAGCAAGCTGACTCCATTCATTTTTCAAAATGTCATGGCAGTGTCAGGAGACTAGACACTGTTCATTGATCATCTCGGTTCAAGGGTAAACACCCGCACACACACACACCACAATAAAAAATAAAATAAAATAAAGTAAAAAGTGCAAGTGACAGATTAATCCCTTGACTGCTCTTCAAGATTTGCTTCACAGCACACTGATAAATTGACTGAATAACTCATGTTTTTTTTTGATTGTTTTTCTTTTTTTTCTTTCAGTACTCAGTGTTAGTGCCGTATTGTTTTGTTTTTGTTTTATATGTATGTGTATTTTCTGTGGAACATTATATACGTGTAATAACCATTCTGTTCTTTGTTTATTTTTATGTTTGACTTTGAACCATTCTTTTCTTTTTTTATTTTTATGTTCGATTTTGATAAAAACAGACAGGGTTTATCAGATCATGTACAGAGGGGTAGATATGAAATCTTTAGACTATAATTAATGTCTAGTCTTTCAATAATTTCAGCTAATGTTCAGGGCCTAGGTGACTTTCAAAAAAGACGTGATGTCTTTCAGTTTCTTAGACAAAAAAATACGTCAATATATTTCCTGCAAGATACCCACTTTGTAAGTAAACAAGAGAGACAGATAAGAGCTGAATGGGGATATGAATGCTTTTTTGCATCATATACATCACAATCAAGAGGCTTAGCAATTCTGTTTAATAATAATTTTGATTTCAAAGTAAAAAATATAATTAAGGATGTTCATGGGAACTATCTGATCATATCAATTCAAACTATGGAAAGAAATATCGCACTGGTAAATATTTATGGTCCGAATAGGGATAATCCTCAGTTTTATGTAGAATTAAGTAATAAGATTAAAGAACTGGAATCCGAAATAATAGTAATTGGAGGGGACTGGAATCTAGTTTTGAATCCACCATTAGATTACAGTAATTACAAACATGTTAACAATCCTAAGGCACAAACAGAAGTTATTAAATTGACAGGTGATCTAGAACTGGTAGATATATGGCGGGAAATAAACCCAGAAATACATAGATTTACATGGAGAAGATTAAATCCACTGCAGCAAGCTAGATTAGACTTTTTCTTAATATCCGAAAATTCACTAGCTAATGTAAAAGATGTAGACATTTTGTTCGGATATAGGAGTGATCATTCTTTTATTTCAATAAAGTTTGAGTTTAGAAAAGATACTCGGTCAAGGAATTTTTGGAAATTCAACTCATCACTTTTAAAAGATAAAGAATATGTAGATATGATAAATAATACAATTGAAAACATAAAAGAACAGTATGCTGCACTAGTATATAATAGATCAGAAATATGTAATATTCCCATAGAACATTTACAATTTACCATATCGGATCAGTTATTCTTAGATACCTTGATAATGGAAATAAGGAAAAAATCAATAGAGTATAGTTCTAGAAAGAAGAAAAAGGACACACAAACAGAAAAGCAACTTGAAGAAGAAATTACAAGCTTAGAAAGTAAAAGTTGTAAATCTGAGGAAGATTTACAGCAAATACAAGAGAAGAAGAATAGTTTAATTACACTAAGAAAAACTAAAATACAAGGAATATTGTTAAGAAGCAAAGCTAGATGGGCAGCGGAAGGAGAAAAGGTATCAAAATATTTTTGTAACCTTGAAAAGAGACATTATGTTAGCAAACAAATGTTTAAACTAGTATCTAAGAATGGTAGAAATTTAGATAAGATAGAAGATATGCTGCAAGAAACGAAAGAGTATTACAACAAATTGTATGAGGAGCAGGAAGTAAAAGACATTAAGTTAGAAAAGTACGTTAATAATTCGCCTAAACTAACAGAGACAGAAGCCAACTCGATAGAAGGTAAATTAACTTTGAATGAGGCATCACTAGCACTAAAAAATATGAAAAATGGTAAAAGCCCAGGAACAGATGGAATGACAGTTGATTTCTTCAAATTTTTCTGGAAACAGATAGGTGGTATTGTTGTACGATCTTTAAATGAAGGGTTTGAGAAAAAAGAGATGTCCATTACACAGAGAGAAGGTATCATAATTTGCCTACCAAAAGGAGATAAACCCAGAGAATATCTTAAAAACTGGCGTCCAATATCTCTGTTAAACGTAACTTATAAAATTGGCTCTACCTGCATCGCAAATAGAATGAAAACAGTCTTGGATAAACTTATTAATGAAGATCAAACGGGTTTTGTATCTGGCAGATATATAGGAGATAATCTAAGGCTTATTTATGATATAATCTATTACTTGAAGGAAAAAAATCTACCAGGACTATTAGTTTCAATAGACTTTGAAAAGGCTTTTGATTCAGTTAGTTGGAAATATATGCATAAAGTTTTAAAACATTTGGGTTTTGGTGAGGATATTCGTAGATGGGTAAAAGCGTTCTACACCAATATGAAATCCTCAATAGTAGTTAATGGTAAAGTATCTACAAGTATACAGATTGAACGAGGCTGTAGACAGGGAGACCCACTCTCGCCATATTTGTTTATTTTGTGCGCAGAGATAATGGCTTGCAAAATTCGTCAAAATACAAACATAAAAGGTATTAAGATATCAGAGGTAGAATTTAAGATTAGCCAGTTTGCTGATGATACGTCTTATTTTTTAGAGGGTGACAAAAAATCATATGGAGAACTGTTCAAAGAACTAGAAGATTTTGAAACAGTCTCAGGACTCAAATTAAATCACGAAAAAACATGCAATGTATGGCTGGGAAATAAGCGTAATTGTGATACAGTTTATTTATCAAATTTGAAAATGAATTGGAATCCACCACAGTTTAAAATCCTTGGGCTCTGGTTTACTAATGATTTAAGTAATATGATAGATTTAAATATAACTGATAAGTTCAATGAAACAAAAAAACTGTTTAACGTGTGGATAAAAAGACCAATTACACCTCTAGGAAGAGTAGCTGTCCTTAAGTCGATTATCTTGTCAAAATTAATTTACTTATGGATTATGCTTCCAAATCCACCAGATAACAGTATTCAAGAATTGCAAAAAATGTGTTTTAATTTTGTATGGGATAAAAAGAAGGACAAAGTTAAAAGATCAGTGGCAGTGCACAGTGTACAAAACGGAGGTATAAATATTCCACATATTCTATCATTTATAAAAGCTTTAAAACTCACATGGTTGAAAAAATGCTACAATATGTCGTATCGTCCAAAATGGAAAATTATATTATCAAAAGAATGTCCAGAAGTTGAAATGTTACAAGAATATGGCCCAGTAGTTCTTACAGTTGGAAGACGTATAATAAACCCCTTTTGGAAAGATGTGTTTCGTAGCTACACAGAATTTTATGACAAAACTGATATACATGTTGAGCAAGATATCCTGATGGAACCTTTGTTTTTCAATAACAAATTTAAGATTGATGGTAAAGTCTTGTATTTTGAAGACTGGGTCAGAAAAGATGTTTATTATGTGAGAGACATTGTGAAAGGGAATGGACATTTTTTCAATATTCAAGAAATCCAAGATAAAATTGAAAATCGAGTCCCAATGTTAGAATTCTTTGGTTGTGTTAATTCAGTTAAAAGTTTTTTAAGAGAAAAAAACATAACATTTGAAAACAATGATCACAATGGAATCAGCTTTAATAAAGCATACACTACAATGATAAAGGCACCAAGAGGAACAAAATGTTTCTACGAAATAATAATTGGAAAACCAGAAAAGCCAAATGCCTGTAAAAATTGGGACTTGATTTTTGAAAACAAGCTTGATTGGAAAAACATTTTTTTCAATACAAAAAAAATCCATGAAATAAGGTTGAAATGGTTCCAGATGAAAATTAATTACCATATTCTTGTGACAAATTCGGTTTTGATGAAGATGGGAATACTCCCACATAACATGTGTAATTTTTGTAAGGATGAAAGAGATACAATTCTGCATTATTTATGGGAATGTAACCATGTACAACATTTTTGGAAGGAGTTTGTGAGATATTTAAAAGAAATGTGTTTACATTGTGATAGACTTAACCTGAATGACACACTGGTGCTTTTTGGACATAACAAAATGAAAACTGATGAATGTTTCTCATATATCTTATTGACAGCTAAATTCTATATATACAAATGTAGAATCAACAAAGTAAAACCAACATTACAAATGTTCAAAAAGGACCTCAAACAGGCATATGAAATAGACAAGTATGCCTTTAACATAACTATGGAATATAACAAGTTTGTGGAAAAATGGGCACTTTATAATTGTTTGATACAAGATTAAGCTTTTCAATGATACCTTGGAACTTTGACATTGAACATATATTGTTTTGCTGTTATAGATTTGTCAGTACTTAGAACTTAATTATATGCCTACCCTATACTTTCTAATGCACAAAACATATAAATTCTGTATCTGTAAACCTTTGTCTGAATAAAAAATGTTGAAAAAAATAAAATAAAATAAAAATAAAATAAATAAAATAAAGTAAAAAGTGCAAGTGACAGATTAATCCCTTGACTGCTCTTCAAGATTTGCTTCACAGCACACTGATAAATTGACTGAATAACTCATGTTTCAGGGACAGGTTAGCGTTCACATTAAACAGTTTAAAACAAAACACAAACTGCTGAAATAAGACACTGCGTCATCTGATCATTAAATGATGTCATGATCACTTTGGGTTTGTTTTTACCCACGAAGCATCCACAGTTTACATACATGTTCCATTCTTTATCTCAAGACCTGAGTCTGCAACACTATCAAAAGCAACAAACTGAAATATCATTATTTCTTCTTTATCTTTTTGGGCCCGTCTTTTCACTGTTAGCCGCGCGAAATTTGGCCAAGCAGAGCAAACCAATAGGCCTAGTTTGCATCAGTTTGACATGGTAAGTATATTTAACACCAAACATGGAGTATAATACAAACTCCTCCTATTTCTTCTTTATCTTTTCTTCTCTCTCTTTTTTTTTTTTTTTTTTTTTTTTTCCAAGCAGGTGGTGTATGTTTACAAGGTAATGTACCCCACACATTTTTTAACCCACAAACACGGTTGGGTTTTTACAAGGTAGTTTACAGTAACTGCACTTTAGATTCACAGTTTACATTTTCTGCACTTCAGATTCACACACACTGACCTCACTTCACCAGTGTGTAGCAGTTAAGGGGTTAATGATCAATTCCACCCTGTTATAAAAAAACAAACAAACAAAAAAAAACCATCACCCACTGCCATTGTCTCCCTTCACAATGAAACGCATGTCCAGTTAATTCCAAAAGCTTTATTTCTCACAATAAAAGTTGCGTTCACACCTCATCAACACCAAGGTCTGTTGCATTACAAAGGTTACCGGTAACTCCTGCATGTCTGTTTCTTCACTGTTTGTCTCCTCTAGAACATGATTACTGACTGTCTAAAAAAAAAATTTTTTTTAAAGAAAGAAAGAAAAGGAAGGTGAGCTTCAAGACAGTATACATGAATACAACTGCTTTTGTTTAGTTTTGATTTGTTTCGCTTTTCGTAGCAGAAATGCACTGCTGTATGTATATGTCAAGATATGGATCAATATATACACGCCTCGAACAAAACCCAAATCATCACCAAACTGAACAAAAACCCAAATCATCATCAAATCATTTCCAGTCCCCTCTCCCCCACCCTTACCCCACCTAAAATCTATTTCATGAAAACGTTACAATGATAACAGGACAAAAGCATTCAACGGACTGTCATGCTGTGGGAATTTACCATTTTAAGAGGAAAAAAATTTAGTCAATTACCTGCTACAAACATAATTTCGTTGTTCAAATTTAAATGTAACTGATTACCAACTGAAACAGGGTGGGTGAATGGAATTCCAAGAGAACACCGTATTTGCAGAAAATGTGACATGAATACTGTTGGTGATGAATTTCATTTGATCATGGAGCGTCCACTTTTTTTCTGATATTTGTTTGATAAAATCTGTATTCTCATTTCATAAATTAGTTTCTGCATGTAAATGGGTTCTGTAAAATAATAATAATAATAATGAATTAATTAACACTTGCAATGTCACAGAGGACACTTCTGATGCTGATAAAGAAATATAAACCTTTATTTGATCTTAACTGATGTAAATGTTATTATCAAACCCAATTGTGTTTTTGATTATGTTGCTTTCTGAAATCCCTCATGCCCCAGATTAAAGAGGTCTAAAGGTTAATCAAATCTTGACTTTTGTAACCTGCTTCTTTCCATACAATACATGTGCTCTATCCTTCAAGCATGGCTGCTTATTTATCTCATACTGTGCAACCATTCTCACCTCCGCACCTCCACATCCTCCCACTTACACCTTTTTTTAAATTTTGAAATAATTTTTTTTTAGAGTCACACACACTGCTAGTAAACATTTCAGCAACATAAACCCTCATTAATAACATCTCCAATACCCATGCAACCATCATTTCTCAAAATGTCACATACGCTGTCAAAATCTCAACTGAAATAAACGAGAAAAAAAAGAAGAAATGTACAAGCAGTTTTCTCTATACACTGCAGGTGTAGAATATACTGCAAACAAAAGATCGAATTAAACATGTAAAGACGCAGATCATGTACTCAATGTACAAAATTCTATGCAGTTGTGGCTCTGCATAAAAATTTTAAAAAATTTAAGCGAAACAACAACACACACACACACAAAAAAAAAAAAACACAAAAAAAAACAGCAAAAAACGGAAAAGAGGTTGAGTGCCTAACCTTAAAACACTGTACCTCAAACCCAAACAATCTGAGTGGGGAAATTTTGGAGTAATTCGCCTTTTCCAAGCACAAAACACCGCGAGGAAACAAAGCCTTGAACTCGGATCACTGGATCGGGAGTTCAACACCAAATCAGTTCATCCACGGCACCTCCCACCAAACAACGCATGCATGCAAATTTGTAAGCAGCCATCAAAATTCTGCAAAGCTTCATCCTCCATCGCTGGCAAAATCATAACACACTCTTTTCTCCTTCTTCTTCTTCTTCTTCTGCGACATTTGTGGCATCAGAATTCTTACTGTGAATTGCCTTGTGGAATCATCATTCATACCGTGATTTGCCTTCACGTTGTTTTGTTGGTGGTTTTGTTTTGTTTTGTTTTGTTTTGTTTTTTGTTGTTGCTGTTTTTTTTTAATTAACTTGAGGCATTTGCCTGACATGATATTATTCTAGTCAGAGTGGACATTTTGCCCAAATCTGGTAAGAAAAACATCTTACCTCTCACTATCTTTTAACCGATCTCTTTACAAAGATAATAATATAAAACAACAACAACAACAACAACAGCAGCAAATCCTGCTGCTGAGAGATTTTGTTCGTGTTTACACATGCACATGATTCTGTCCTACGAATATCAAAAACAAAAAATTTATATAAAAAAAAAAGAAGAAAAAAAAAAGAAACAACCCAAAATCATGAACACACTTAACTGTCCAAAAACCAAGGAATGCCGTATGGAACATGCAAAGTGAAGCTTGGGAGTTGTTGTTGTTGTTTTTAACTTGAACCCTCCCAAAAATGTCTTCATGTATTAAAAAAAAAAAATTATACACAAAAAAGGGAAAGCTGGGAGAACTTAGACAAAGCAGTGTCAACTATGAACAAACAAAATAATGGCAAATAAGCCATTATGGATTTAAAAAACAAAACAAAAAACAGAGAGAAAGGCAGGAGGAAATGAGTGTCAATATTATCATATCCTATCTCCAAATATTCTTCTTTTTTTTTAAAGTCCAACAAAGATTGATTGAACAAACCCTTTCCAATATTGTTGTAAAAAAAAAATGTACTTGTTCTTACCTTCAATCAATATACATGCATTTGAAAAACAAACAAAACATTCCAGCAAAAAATGCACTTTTAAAAGTATTTTTTTAGCATAAAAACTACACAACATGAGCACGCTTTATTTCCAATAACCTTTTAAATTCTAACCAGAATGAGCTTAAAAGAACACATGATTGAATCTAACTCCAGCTGATACAAGAATGGTATAACATACCATTTTTCCTTACAAACACATGCACTGAAACCAGGAACATTATGTGAAGCTGTGAATGTGATGTGCAAGATTTTCTAAGTATGCAATCACATCAAAAAATGTTCCGCATGCTCTCATGATTAACAAATCTTGACAATACTAATCAATAGTCATTTACTTAACCTTTACGAATAACAACAACAATTTTCCTATATTCAAAACAAACAAACAAAAAATGATGATATGAAAATGGGGAGTTTTGTATTGTGCTCCCTGTTTGGTTTTGAGCAAAACGATAGCCTAGTTTTCACAAGATTGACATGATACAGTACATGACACCAAAACAATCTTTTATTTTAGAAATATGCCACTGAAAAGTGTTTTCTCTTCTCTCTCACAGACACATCAGTGAGCAATGTCTGAACATACTGGTGTATAAATGTCGCATGTCAAACGAACAACTTAACAGAGCGCAAAATATAAGAAAGCAAACCTGTCAAAAACGCTGAAAGCCATTCTAATCTATGAATAGCCATTCCATCAATCCCTTGACCTGTCTCTCATGCCTCCTGAATGGAAGCAAGAGTTTCGCAGGTTTCTGTCCCATGTGAAGTGATGGCCTAGAGGTAAAGCGTCGGCCTAGGAAGCAAGACAGAATCTGAGCGTGCTGGTTCGAATCACGGCTCAGCCGTCGATATTTTCTCCCCCTCCACTAGATGAGTGGTGGTCTGGACACTAGTCATTCAGATGAGACGATAAACCGAGGTCTCGTGTGCAGCATGCACTTAGCGCATGTTAAAGAACCCATGGCAACAAAAGGGTTGTTCCTGGCAAAATTCTGTAGAAAAATCCACTTCGACAGGAAAAAAACAAATAAAACTGCACACAGAAAAAAAAAAAAAAAAAATGGGTGGCGCTGTAGTATAGCGACGCGCTCTCCCTGGAGAGAGCAGCCCGAATTTCACACAGATAAATCTGTTGTGATCAAATAAGAAATACAAATACATTATTGCCAACTCTTCTGCGCCACCACACCTAAAGCAAATTTGACCACCTTTAAAAAAATCATGACATATTTACCTTTATTGCTCAACAAAAAGATGATACGTTTTACAAAGATTTATCAAACCTTCAAAGAATCACAAAATAAAAACAAACATCAACTGCATCATCTGTTGTTTTTTTCCTCTTCAGATGATTATGTCCGAGATACTGATGAATACTTTTCGTGGAGTTTTATAACAACTCCTTCTACGAATGTCGTCAAAATGGTAGAAAGGAAGTGAAATATGACACTGATACTTAAAAGACAAGCTGACCACACAGGCCCATGAGTTTGAGTGTCTGTGTGTGTGTGCGCGCGCGCACCCATGCATGCATGCACCTGCACATAAACGCACACATTCGTTTGTCTGTGCCTGCATGGGTGCTCAGTATACTGATTTCTTGGAAGATACATAGACGTTCACTACGTGGTTGAAGTAACTGTATGACATACGCATGTGGTAGTTATAGAAATTTTACTTGTGATTATGATTTGTGTGTAAAATGTTTCTCTTTATCTTTTGCTCATGTGATGTGTCTTGAGCATTAGTGCATTCTTATGAAAGGCGCAATAATTTGTATCATTATCATTATTATTATTATTACTAATTATATGAAGACTGCAAGAAAGTGACAAAAAACATTGTGTGGTGTGGATGTAGGTTGTTGGAGAGCTAAAGACTGCAAGAAAGTGACAAAAAACATTGTGTGGTGTGGATGTAGGTTGTTGGAGAGCTAAACTATTAAATATGAAATTTTAAAATTGAAATCAAAAGGGGTGGAATCATGCTGGTGAGGAGAAGGGTGGAGGTGGGGGTGGGGGAATAAAACAGAAACAAACTCTTTAATAAAACTTCTTCTTTGGGTGTGTGTGTGTTTTGGAGGGGTGGGGGGGGGTGTTTGTTTTTTTGTTTTTCAAATTTCCAGACAAGCCATCACACAATGAAAAGCAAGACTGCTATCAGTTTTCAAGCAAAATTGGAATACTGGTATTTTCAACATGGCAAAAATAAAACTGGCCAATGATTTTTTTCTCAAATGCAGTACTGGTATCTCTTGTCTAGATGTCCCAGACTGTATTATGTACACTCAAATTGTCTTTTGACCATCCATCCACACACACACACACACACACACACACACACCTGAACACACAAACACCTTAACACACACACACACACACACACACACACACACACACCTCAACACACACATACACACACACACCTCAACACACATATACCTGAACACACACACACACACACACACACACACACACACACTTGACTGAAGTCTTGAGAGTCTGTTTCTGTAGTTAAGTGTACAATAAGTTTCTATCATCACTCTTAGTCCAAACCCATTCTTTAAACCTTGAAGTTCCTACATCCTTTCACGACCATCAGGGCAGTGTACTATGGGGTTCAGCAAAGGAAGACAGAACCAAACCTTACCTTCCACCGTCTTAACTTTCCCCAATCAAAGTCAGGTTCCTATCCACACACCTGTCTGGAACGAGTAAAATCACAGCAAAGTGTCCTGTCTCACCGACACAGCACTATGCATGCTGAAACAAGGCACTTGAACTCTGATCGCTGGTGTGAACACTGGATCGGAAGTCCAATGCTTGATATATGATTCTGTCATGGCGCCACTAAATCCACTCCATCAAGACTTGTGTTAAAAAATAAAATAAAATAAAATAAAAAGTCTTTTAAAAAAATTTTTTTTTAATTTAATTGTGAGGTGAGATAGGTTTTGCTTTCACACACATCAGTCACTACACACACACACTCACCACCATCCTATCTCTCCCCCCACCCCCCATACCTTCCCGCTCCCCAACTAGTTCCCACCATGACGTATTTCAAAATCTAATACTCAGTGTCTTAACAACAGAATGCATAAACCAACCTTCTCCTAAAAAGAGAGACAGACACAGAGAGACAGAGAGAGAGAGAGAGAAAAAAAAAAAATCCTTGAGACAATGATGTAATCTACTGTTCATTTTAACTCAGAGATTGCAGGGTTTTTTCAATCTTGTTTTTTTTTTCAAATCAGCTGCCATGCAGACAACTTAAAAAAAATATATTGGGAATGTGTTGTTGTTAAAATGAAAGAAAGAAAGAAGTTGTTTCGATGGGGTTTTGAAAGCATACTTTTTTCAATCGTACAATTGTTAATACATGGAGTGGTTTTGGATGTACACACTGCATGTCTGCATGTGTTTATGTGTGCATGTGAGGGTACACTTGTCTGTGTGGTGTGTGTTGTAGTCTGTGTATCTTTATGTCTGTCTGTCTGTGCCTGGATGCATGTGTCTGTGTGTATGTGTATGTGTTTGTGTGTGTATGTATGTCTGTGTCTGTGTATGTGTACACATATGTACGCATGTGTGTGTGTCTGTGTATGTGTGTGTGTGTGTGGTGTGTGTCTGTGTGTGTGTGTGTGTGTGTGTGTGTGTGTATGTGTGTGTGTGTGTAGGTGCATGAGTAGTGTCATGAGTTCGTGTGTGTGTGTTTGCAAACCTGCAGGCATGTACTCTTAATTATACCACATTTTCAACCACATGTATTATCAAAATGAATGCATCAAGTGTTGATCACAGCCAGACAGCAACTACATTACAAACTGTCACCATCATCATCATCATCATCATAATTACTATCATCCTCAAACATGTTCCAAACTGAACACAAAATATCATCTCTACTCTTTACACAAGACTCTTTTTTCCCTCCCCAAGCTCTGAAATTTCTTAACCCTGTTCTCTCTGCCAAAGATAAATCATGCATCCACATACCGACATGTGTCTCTTACAAAATGAGTTTATTCATCAAAGCAAGCCGTACCATACGCTCCATGTCACTTTCTCCAATCTTTCTCCAATAAGCAGAATATCTTGGTCACCACTGCTAGCTTTCATACATTTCACACTCGACATTGTCGCTTTTCTGTCCAGCCAACTGAACAGGGCCATACATATCAGTACTGCCCAACTAAATATTTTTAAAAATCCAGCCACGTCAAACACAAAACTCTGTTACATATTGGAGAAAAAAAAAAAAAACAAAAAAAAAAAAACACCTGCAAAACAACACAATTCATGACATTTTGTCTTAACCATCAAGCTCCTTAAGACAAATATGATGAGGCTGTGCTGAGGATGTCAGCCCTTCCACTTGTTTGTTTCTTTTGTAATCATCCCCAGAATACAACAACAAAAATTGTTTAAAAAAAAAAAAGATATAATGAAATAAAATAAATACTTCAATACCACACCAAAAAATACATTAAAAAGGCCATGGCACAGGCAAATAACACTGCAGAACGGACAGTTAGTGCCTATCCCAGCGCTGACAATATCGCAACCTAATCACCAGAGCAAAACAGCACAGATAGTTGTACAACACAGACTGTACCGCCTTCACACAGAAAAAAAAACCCAACAAAACCACAAAAACGTGTCAAGAGACAGCTTAACCCATTCAACCCCTGAAGCGTCTACAGCCTCCCTGTCATACTGATACAGAAGAAACGCAGAGAACACACCGAAATCAACCAGGTTTTTTCCAGCCATATTGACACCAAGTGGACACA
Organism: Babylonia areolata; assembly: GCF_041734735.1. Taxonomy (NCBI): domain Eukaryota; kingdom Metazoa; phylum Mollusca; class Gastropoda; order Neogastropoda; family Buccinidae; genus Babylonia; species Babylonia areolata. The sequence continues at coordinate 34,663,818 of NC_134885.1, read as the reverse complement.
GCTGGAAATACTGTAAAAGTTAGTTCCCTTCACATACGTTGTTTTTGCATATATAGGAACATGGAAACAGCTTTAATGAAACGATTTCCAACGGCAGAGCAGTGCCCAGGTGCAGGGTTCAGGCGCTGGGTTCAATGGGTTAAAGCAGTAAAGCATCAGTCAACTGCCTCACTTGCACACCGTGTACTGGATCAAAAGAAAAAACCTTTGCAAAAAAATTTAAAAAATAAAAATAATAATAATAATAATAATGATAATAATAATGAAATAATTTTAAAAAGAAAAATAAAGAAAGAAAAGAAAAGGAAAACTGTAACACTTCTCAATCTTCCTCCTATATTAAGAAGCCCTGAAAAAAAAAAAAAAAAAAAACTTGTAAGATTTCAGTGGCATGCATTGTGTACTCTAAGGTCATGCATGGCAAGTTAGGACGAACAAAATTCACTTCATCTTCTTTCCATTTCTTGCAAAGTGGGCATAATAAATCAGATTTGTTATAATTATACTCTATAATGGTAACTATGTTCTGCAATTTCCGAAATGCCAAGTCTAAATCTAGTCATTGAATACTTAAAATGTTTATCAGACCCATCAGTAAATAGGTTTTGACATAAAAAAAAATAAATAAATTTAAAAAAAAGAAGCCCTGAAAACAGAATGTTTAATGATATAAAAACAAAACAAAAAATTTTTTACCAAAAAAATCACAATGTGCATTTTTCTTTTTCCCCAAATGGACTGTAATAGTGTACAATATTCTTCCCCATTGGATTGTAATATAAACATTACAATCTAAAAACAAAAAAAATCAACAAAGAACATTACACTGATACAATCACCAAAAAAATTACTACAGGTGTATTGTTGAATGTAAACCACCACATATACTTACAAGAGTGTAACAGCAATGTAGTGGATTGCTACATATTATTTAATCAGTACATAGGAGTTTCAATGGAAGCAAAACAAACCCCAAAATATAACTCTTGTACCGTGAATAAAGAGAAAAAAATCATTCTGAACCTGTAGCAACAGGCAACACTTATCTCGCACAAAACATTTTCGGATGTGAAAGCGGACAGTCCAAGGAATGATGCAATAATAATCATAATAACAATAAATGAATTTATATTGCTCTAAATCTTGTTCAGGGACAAATCAAGACACTAAAACATATGAAAAAGTCATAATGCCCTTGTTTTTCCTTCAAAATAACCGGTATTGAAGTGGGTTGGAATCACGCATGAAAACATTCAAACCATCATATTTCATCAGGCTGAAGTTAACAAATTAAAACAAACAAAGCACGTCATTTGTGTATCACTTAAATGCAGTTTGCACATTAATGATAAAAACAAATTACCATACATTTTACCAGTAACCTCCACAGCCCACAGAACAAAAAGGAGCCAAAAATTGCCAACATAGCACGCAGGCAAAGAAACACAATTTTTCAGTTAGTAAAAAAATAATAATAATAATAATAAAAAACTGCGACTTTGTATGCCAAGCGATATGGAAGGAATGGAAGCAAGTCTTCTCGATCTAATATTCATCTTGTTTCTACCTCCTTTACGTTTTGGCTTAATAGATATTCAAGAAGACAAGATTTCCAAATATCTCCCCATCCCCATCTTCTACTTATTTTCTTTTTATCCATTTTTTTTAAGCATGTATAATCATTCAGAGAGAGGGAGGGAGACAGAGAGACAATGTGTGTTCTTTTATTTGTCTTTCCACTTTTAGTGATTTTTGTATAGAGTGTGGGTTGGAAAGGATTTGGGAGGAGCAGAAGGGTGTGCATCCATCAGGGTAAAAAAAGAATATTGATGTGTGCGTATGCGTGTGTGTGTGTGTGTGTATGTGAGAGAGAGAAGGAGAGAGAGATATATATATTTCCTTTCTACCTGATGTTATATCTTATCATTAATACAGCACTGTTGAGAATGGTAGACATCATAATATTCTGTGTGATTTGTTTATTTATATTACCAGTGATGTGGGTGTGGTTGGAGACAAATTTCATTTTATCATGGTATCCCTGAAATTTGCAGTACCGGTACTTCGAAAGGAGTTTATTCATAAGAAATATTTCCATCCAAATTTGTTAAAAGCAGGGAGGAGAGTGTGTTTGAAAGTGGGGAAATTCATCAAAATGGGAAAGATCACAGGATGATAATAACAGATATGATCACTCTATATCTGCTTTTATCATTAATTTCAGTGTTTTAATTGCTGTTTATATTTTGATTTAGCTGTATAATTCCAATAAGTGTTACTTTATATTCTCCATGCCCCAGCAGGCTTCAAAGGATTAAATATTCTTGATTCTTGTATGTGGGATGAGGTAATGAGGGTGGGGGTGCGGGTTGGGTCTCATTGTGTCTGCATTATATGCAAGTAGGTCTATAATTTTCTCCAAATTCCTTAGGACAGTGGAAGTTCTACCATTCTAGTTCCTACCCTATCGTCTTTAAAAAAAAAAAATCAAAAAAAAATCACACACGTATAAAGACTAGACTTAAAACAACTGAAATTTCGGCAGATTTTGAAATGAGCCACAAATTCAGAGGACTGACATGATGCCCACAAGCATGCTCCGTTTCACACACACACACACACACACACACACAAACGCACACCTAAACACACACAAATGCATGTGTCCACAAACACATCCATGCTGACGCACACAACAAACACAATAAAATGAAATCTCACATACAAATCAGTCATCGCCTGCAATACAAAACACAACAATGGGAAAAAAAAAATGTCAGGACAAAATTTTAATCTGCTCCCACTCTCTAACTTCTTTCCCCGCCCACATCTTCAGAACACTGAAAGACTTTTTTTTTTAAACCCTCACACCGATTTTTGATTTTATCTACATCCCTTTAAAAATAACAAACATGTAAAAATAAGATCAACATAATAAAAAATCTAAAAAATCTAAATCAATACTAGTATCAATAACAATAATGGTAATACTTTTTAAGTGCTAAATCTAAATCAAATTATGTTGCTTTGAGCCTCACCAGCCACTAAGGCCATCTCAAGGCTATCACCATGTTAGCATCTACTTCAAGTAAGTGCTAAATCTAGTTTGAAAAACAAAAAAACAAAAAAAAATTTAGAAATAATGGTCATGATAATGTGTGCACGTGTACATGCTTCTTCATCCTGCATGGTGTGCTTGATGCATGCATATCTGCATAACAACGCCACAAGCTCTCTGCCTGGGAAGCAAACAGCATCAATCCACATTGCAATCATCAATGCGTTGCACACAAACTGACCATTTACAAGCACACACATACACATTTCAGCACGTTATCACCATCAGGTTCATCCCCACAAACAGTAGCTACATCATCTCTCAGTGCATCTGCACCAGATTCAATGCCAAGAAAACATACTTTGCACCAATAAAACAACAACAAAATCTTTCCATCTGATATCAACAAAATTAACAGACAGTGAAAAATGAAGGAATATTTCCATGGGTTTTTTTCGTTTTCTGGTTGTTTTTTCTATGTGTTTTTAAAGTATAGTGACACCTATCTTTGAAAGTCATTTCCAGTGACAAAACATCTACAGCCACACAAGAAATCTTACTGACAGCTGTCACTTTCAGGCAAAAATTCCTTGTTGAAAACAGACAAATATCATTCTGTCATGGGAAAAAAAAAAAGTTTCCTCTCTGAAGCACCTTATTAGTTAGACACACACATACACACACACACACACCAAACTCACAAAGAGACATACATCACACACACAAAACACACACTGGCTGAAAAACAACGAAAGTGGAGCTTACAGTGAAATGAGAATCACCGCAACAAGTTGTGTAAAAGATCACTTACTTTCTGTTCTTCTGTTTGGGAGAAGTCTGGAATAATTTCCTTTTTTTTTTCACTTTCATCTTCAGATTATCTTTTTTAAGCCAGCATAGTTATCCTATCATCTCATTACACCAAAAGCAAACTGTCTTTCTCCAAGTTTCTTCTTTCAAAAGCCACACCCCCTTTCAGTATGCCAACTTCAGATGAAAACGTCCATATTCAGCTACTCAACTCTATGCAAAATTTTAAAATATCACACATAAACACTCCAACCAATGCAAACAACAACAACAAAATAGTCGAGAGCCATGATATACTCAAACACATCTAATGGTACCCGACTTTGATAGCTCAAGCTCTTTCTACCAAAATACCTTGGAACTGCCCACAATCTTGCAAGTCAGCTAGGATAATTTTATCAAATCACTGGTAGGCTTGTTGGTTTCTCCTGCCTTCTGCCTGAATATGTAGAATGTTACGTTTGCTCTTTTCATTTTAGTTTTTTCTATTTTTAGAATTTTTTACTGGCATTTTTGATGCACGCATGCATTATGTTAGGGCTAGCTTCTAAGTTTGTGAGAGGAGTACGGTCTGAAGGTTTTCAGGCTTCCCTTTCACTCCTTTGCTCCCCCCCACAAAAGAACGACAAATACGTCCAAAAAATACTTCCAATAAATCCCTTACAACTGTGGCCCAACGGCAAAATATTAACCTCCCCCCCTCCATCCCCCTGATCCTCATATTTTTGTCAACAGATTCAAGGGCAATCCCAAGAGTTCCGGTCTTCTAATGGACAGGGCAGGACATTGTTACTTATCGTCCAGCCAACCTCCTCCTTCTTCTTCTGCGTTCGTGGGCTGCAACTCCCACGTTCACTCACATGTACACGAATGGGCTTTTACGTGCATGACTGTTTTTACCCCGCCATGTAGGCAGCCATACTCTGCTTTCACAGGTGTGCATGCTGGGTATGTTCTTGCTTCCATAACCCACCGAACTCCGACATGGATTACAGGATCTTTAACATGCGTATTTGATCTTCTACATGCGTTTTACACACGAAGGGGGTTCAGGCACTAGCAGATCTGCACATATGTTGACCTGGGAGATCGTAAAAATCTCCACCCTTTACCAACCAGGCGCCATCACAGTGATTCGAACCCGGGACCCTCAGATTGAAAGTCCAACACTTTAACCACTCGGCTATCGCGCCTGCCGTCCAGCCAACCAAATAAGGCCATATCAGGACTGCCTTACCAAACAGATTCAACCGCATAAAGCACAAAACTCAATCACTTCTGAAAGAAAAAAAGAAGAAGAAAAAAGAAAAAGCACACACATAATATCTTATGATATATGACAAGCATCATCATGAAATATTTACTTAACCATTAAGTTCCCCAGGGCATGTAAGACTAGGCGAAGCGGAGGACGTCAACCTTTCAGTTTAATTTCACAAGCCATTCAGCTTCCAAACCAAAAAAAAAAAACAGTATCATGCCACCATCAGCCAATCCTGGCAATGATAATGCTAAAAATGTTGTCAAACTAAAGCCATAATATGCGACTAGTTTCCACACAGGAAAGTAATCAGCCTACAACTTACTTGCACACAAAAAACAAAAATACCTGAAGTCATGGCATTTCGACATCACACGTCAAGCATTTTCAAAACACATAATTCATGATTTGTGGCATAAAAATACACTTTTACTTTGTCGTAATAATCAATAGTCCATCACCCGTGGCCTGTCGCGGATAGTTCTTCTTTCAACAGATACAAAAGACACAACATAGTGCATATGTCCATGTGCTGCGACCGTGTGACGAGAAAACACAACCTGCTGAATATTCCTCCCCAACACCCCAACCCCACCCCTGACTAGTTTACAAGAACCATTTATCTCATCAGTATCATTTCCCTCTAAACAGCTTTCGAACACACGCATTGTGCAATCCTATGTTTTATGACAATACTTCTTCTTCTTGTTCTTCTTCTGTTTTCACTCGTATGCACACGAGTGGGCTTTTACGTGTATGACCGTTTTTACCCCGCCATGTAGGCAGCCATACTCCGTTTTCGGGGGGTGTGCATGCTGGGTATGTTCTTGTTTCCATAACCCACCGAACGCTGACATGGATTACAGGATCTTTAATGTGCGTATTTGATCTTCTGCTTACATATACACACAAAGGGGGTTCAGGCACTAGCAGGTCTGCACATATGTCGACCTGGGAGATCGTAAAAATCTCCACCCTTTACCCACCAGGCGCCGTCACCGTGTTTCGAACCCAGGACCCTCAGATTGACAGTCCAACGCTTTAACCACTCGGCTATTGCGCCCGTCATGACAATACTTCAATCATCTATTCTTAGAAGAAAAAAAAGTATGTCAATCTGAAAATAGTGAAATACCACAATGCTTCATTTGTGCTTACATACACACAAAACAGCACATTATTTTATGACACACATACACGCATGCACGCACACACCCATGCTCACAAACATGTTCACACAAATGCACACTAACAGATACACATGGAAGGACACACGCACACACATACGCAAACACACACACAAATACAAACACACTAACACAAACAAAATTCTGGCAAATGCAGACATTATAGATGAGTAACGGTCATCTAATTAACCTACAAACAGCTCCTCAAATGTGGGAGGGGAGTGTGCCATTTTATCAGCCTACTTAAATCACAAAGACATGCAGGCAAGAACAGTTGTGGACAAACATCTGAAGTCACTCTGTGTCATGACTAATACAAGAAAAATCATCTTTTGTTTTTCAATAAACCTGGTTCCTTGAATCAATCTATCTTCCCTCTGTTGACCAAGCAAACATATGTATTCTCTCTCTTTCTCTCTGTGACACACACACACACACACACACACACACACACACACAGAACAAAGACATACTTGTTAGAAAATTTAAAAAATTAAAAACGTATAACAACCCCCACCCCCCACCCCCCTCCCCTCACACAAACCAAACAACAACAAAAAAACAAAAAAAACCCAGAAAAATGCGAGTTAGAGCATGAGGAAGACAAAGTACAAATTGTAAAGAAAAAAATATACCATTACCAAGCAAGGGAGAAATACAAAAATCAAGTATTAATACCTCCTCCAACTTCAACATGTATGGTCTCTGTGGTATCATTTCACCACTAGTCTTCGTCACCCATGATATCTAGGTTCGTTTCTTGTTGCTTTGCCCCCCCCCCTCTCTCCTCCCCCGCCCCTGACCAAATTCCTTTGTCAAGCTGATTCTGACCCCACCCACCTACCCCCACCCCTGCCAAATGTTCTGCCCAATCTCCTGCTTCTTTTCCATCCCTTTATACTCAAGGACAATCCACAAAGAAATGAGCGAAAATGTGGAGCATTTGGAGCAATGGCCTAGTGGTGTTGTACTGCACTGCACTGCATTGCATTGCACTGTATTGTATTGTACTGCGCTGCTCTGCACAGCACTCTGCTATATTGTATTGCATTGTATGGGTATTGTATTGTGTGGGTATTGTATCATATTGTATTGCACTGAACTGCTGTGCACAGCATTGTACTGTATTATGTTGTATTGTACTGTATAATATCACTCTTTTGTCACAGCAGATTTCTCTCTTGTATTGTATTGTATTGTATTGTATTGTATTGTACTGTGCTGTATTGTGTTGAACTGCATTATATTGTATTGTTCTGTACTGCACTGCACTACTGTGCACAGCACTGTACTGTATTGTGTTGTGTTGAATTGTATTATACTGTATTGTACTACTATTTTGCCACAGCCGACTTCTCTCTGTGTGAAACTCAGGGCTGCTCACCCTGGGGACGGCACACGAGAGCAAAAACGTATCCTTGTTTGCGGAGCCAACACAGGTAGATGGGACCAGTGTGTGCTTCATTCTTCGCTGTTCTCTCAACCCATAAAGGTAGAATTTTGTCTTCACTTCACCATGTTCAACAAATACACTGTACTCTTGTTTTCTCTATATCTTCAGCTTTTCAAATGCCATTTAGCTTCCCTGCTTAACTAAGACTGATAATGATGAAACTGAACACACAGTACAGATCATAAGAGCCGCAAAACCAACCATTGTACTGCCCGTAAAAAAGTTTTTTTTATTTAAATCTAAAAAAAATAAAATAAAAAAAAAATAAAAAAATCTCAAACATTCTCTCTATTCTTCTACCATTCTTCTGTCTCAAGAGGTCTGTTAAGATCAGCAAACGTACATACAAGATCAAATCATTTGGGGTCAGTTGAATGCTGACCTGTTTTTCCCACTATACACATCCAATTGTTCATGAACTGGATCAGATTTATTGCTGTTGTTGCTGCTGCTGCTGCTGCTGCTGCTTTCTACTTTAGCAAGTTTGGGTTTTCCTTTCCTCTGTACAGCTCTGTTTGTATGCATGTCCATGTGTCACAGGATACATATGGAGAGAGAGAGAGAGAGAGAGACAGAGAGAGAGAGAGAGAGAGAGAGAGAGAGAGAGAGAGCCATGCATGAGCAAGTATATGTGGATGATTGTTTAGATATGCAATGAACTTGTGTATGCATTTTGAGAATTTTACATTGTATTTGATGCACAAGTATTGTTAGCACACTTTAATTACTTATGTTTCATGTCCATTTTTTTTTTTTGTTTATCTGTTTCTAATCCTCCACACCCTTAAAAAGGAGCGACAAGGAAATATGAAACCTTGAACCTTGAGGTGTGATAAGAGTTCAGGCATGCCTTCATCGCACAAACTGCACACGCCGTGTAGTGTGTAGTATAGTAGCATACGCATGCCAGCGTTCGTCACCCACGTCCATGCAGCACATGCACATCAGGGCCCACAACTTCAGCAGCAGAACACAGGGCAGGGGACACCACCACCACCACCAACGGCCCTCCCTCCCTCCCTCTCCTCTCCTCCTCCTCCTCCTTCCCCACGTCAGTCAGCATCACTAGAAGTTGTTGGTGCTGAGGCGGGGGCGGGGTCTCTCCCCAAAGATGTAGCGGTTCTCATCAGGAATGCTCTCTGCGATCACCATGATGTTGTTGCAGATCGTGTTCATGTCCAGCGGCTTGTTCGGCTGTGAAGTATAAAACCAACATGTAAAACATGTATAGTAGTAATGGTTTGATTCATGTTGCACTCTTCTTTGTGAAACATGCTGAACTGCGCAGTACAGTGTAAAAACTGACGTGTAAAATGTGCATTTAAACACAAAAACAAAAAAAACTCACATGCAACTGTACAGCGCCACCCCAAGTTTTGCTAACATTAACTTATATAACCCATTCCATTTTAATTTACAGATATAAACTGACAACATGCACTAGTATACTGTTGCCGGTTTCAGTTTCGCAAGGAGTCACCACTGCATTCAGACAAATCCATATACACTACACCACATCTGCTAGCCAGATGCCTGACCAGCAGTGTAACCCCAACACACTTAGTCAGACCTCGAGTGTGTGCATATATATATATGTGTGTGTGTACATATCAAAGTCAATTTCTTCTACTGAATTTTGCTCAGAGGACAACATTCTCTTTGCAATGGGTTCTTCTTTCAGTGAGCCAAGTGTGTGTTCTGCACACAGGACGTCAGTTTTATGTTTCACCCAAATGACTAGATGCTCAGTTTGATTTTCCAGTCAAACTTGGGAGAAAGGGCGAGAGTGGGATTCAAACCCAGACCCTCACGGACTCTGTATTGACAGACGAGCATCTTTGTTCATTCTACTGACGGGCGCAATAGCCGAGTGGTTAAAGCGTTGGACTGTCAATCTGAGGGTCCCGGGTTCGAATCACGGTGACGGCGCCTGGTGGGTAAAGGGTGGAGATTTTTACGATCTCCCAGGTCAACATATGTGCAGACCTGCTAGTGCCTGAACCCCCTTCGTGTGTATATGCAAGCAGAAGATCAAATACGCATGTTAAAGATCCTGTAATCCATGTCAGCGTTCGGTGGGTTATGGAAACAAGAACATACCCAGCATGCACACCCCCGAAAACGGAGTATACACATAAAGGCCCACTCGTGTGCATACGAGTGAACGCAGAAGAAGAAGAAGAAGTTCATTCTACTCCAGGTACTAGTTTACTCGTACCATGATTACTTCCCCTGTGGAGCAGGTATGAGTATTTTTTGTACCAAGAGACTATTCAAATTTCGTTTATTCTTGCTTGTACGGTTCACATTCTAAACTGAGCCATTTATGGATTCCGGAAGTAAGAAAACAAAAGCTTTGCTTGACCGATTAAATCCAACGATTTTTCACTGTTTTAGTGAACAACCCTACTTTTTACTGCAGTGGTCTCATGTAGTGCTGGTCCAGGTGAGTTGTAGCAGGCATGATGCTCTGGGGTAGAATGAATTAACCATCCTGCCACCTCCCCCCTCTGCCAGCACGACCCATCATGGACACTGTATTGGCGGATGAGCATCTTAACCATCCTGCCATTTCGTCCTCTGCCAGAACGAACCATCATGGACTCTGTATTGGCAGATAAATGTCTTAACCATCCTGCCACCTTTGTCCTTTGCCAGCACAGACCCTATCTGACTTTGTATTGGCAGATCAGCATCTTAACCATCCTGCCACCTTCGTCCTTTGCCAGCACAGGCCCTATCTGACTTTGTACTGGCAGATCAGCATCTTAACCATCCTGCCACCTTCGTCCTTTGCCAGCACAGGCCCTATCTGACTTTGTACTGGCAGAAGAGCGTCTTAACCATCCTGCCACCTTCGTCCTTTGCCAGGGCCTTGTCCTTTGCCAGCACAGGCCCTCACGGACTCTGTATTGGCAAAAGAGTGTCTTAACCATCCTGCCACCTTCGTCCTTTGCCAGGGTCTTGTCCTTTGCCAGCACAGGCCCTCACAGACTCTGTATTGGTGATCAGCTTCGGATCCACTCTGCTTACACATACCCAGATTCAAACTCTCAACTGTTGGCCGCCGTTCTTTCTCTGTCTCTGGACCTTGCAACTGGAATGAACTTCCTCTTTTGCTTCGTCAAGTCTCCAGACTCAGCTCTTTCAAGTCTGGCCTTAAAACCCACCTCTTCCCAAAATAGCCTCCCTTCCCTGCCTCTTCCTTGCCTTCAGTTTCTCCAGTTTTAAAGTTATGCATGCATGTGAATGACAGGTGTGAAAGCGGTTTTTTCGTCTATGCACAAGATTCAGTGCTATATAAATACCATTATTATTATTATTATAAGAGCGTCTCAACCATCCTGCCACCTTCGTCCTTTGCCAGGGCCTCGACCTTTGCCAGCACTGGCCTTCACAGACTCTGTATTGACAGAAGACCGTCATAACCACTATGCCACCTTCCCCCTTTGCCAGCTCAGGCTTACCTCCTCGTCACTGTCACTAGAGTCCAGGTGGTCGCTGCGTCGCGCCGCCTCGCTCCAGTGGGCCCCCATGCCGATGTTGACCGGCACCGAGGCAGAGTACAGAGAGTCGCTGCGTGACCCTGCCTGTGAGGGCCGGGACTTCACTGCAACGATAGATAGTGGTGAGGTTTTTAGTTGGGTTTTTTTGTTGCTTTTTTTTTTAGCATTTTTAGCATTATGTATTCTCTTTTTTTTGTAAAATACAAGTGTAAGAAAGAAAGGAAGAAACCCGGTCTGTGAGGGCCATGACTTTTACAGCAAAGATACAGATTGGGGTGGGGATTTTTAAGAATTTTTTGCATTTTTATTTATTCTTTTTTTGTGTGTGTAAAATACAAGCATAAAAAGAAAGGAAGAAACGACACGAATAAAAAATTAAAAAATCTGAACAACATGACGCTCAGGACTTCACTGCAACGATACAGATTGTGGTGGGGGGTTTTTTTGTTTTGTTTTGGTTTTTTTAGCATTTTTAGCATTCTTATTTATTCTCTTTTTTTTTGTAAAATACAAGTGTAAGAAAGAAAGGAAGAAACCTATAAAAAAAAATTAAAAATCTTCACAAACAAATTTTAACAACATGAGGGTCGGGACTTCACTGCAAGGAAAAAGTTGGGGTTTTTCTTTTGAGCATTTTTACTTCTTTTTTTAAATTTTTTTTTAAATACAAGCATAAGAAAGAAAGGAAGAAACCCTGCTTGTGAGGGCTGTGACTTTGACAAGGATACAGATCATGTTGTTGTTGTTCTTAGCATTCTTATCTATTCTTGTTTGTAAAATACCTAGCATAAGAAAGAAAGGAAGAAACCCTATCTGGAACTTGTGACTTTTACTACAGGAATACAGATCGTGGTAGGGTTGGGGTTTTGGGGGTTTTTTTTAGCATTTTTAGCAGGTGTTTTGGGGTTTTTTTTTGGGGGGGGTTGTTTTTTTGTGTAAAATACAAGCATAGGAAAGCAATGAAGAAAAATACACACATAAAAAAAATCTTAACAAAAGCATCTACAAAACATGAGGGTCGGGACTTCACTGCAAGGATAAATCTGGTGCTTTTTTGGGCATTTTTTTAATTCAAATTCTTTTTTGTAAAATACAAACATAAGAAAGAAAGGAAGAAACTCTGTCTGTGAGGGCCATGACTTTTACTGCAAGGATAAAAATTGGGAGTTTTTTGGGGGGGTTTTAATAGCATTTTTACTTATGCTTTTTTGTAAAATACAAACATAGAAAAGAAATAAAGAAAAAGACACACATAACAAAATAATCTGAACAACATGACAGTTGTGACTTCACTGCAAGGATAAAGATTTCTTTCTTAAATCGCTTTTCTTTTTCTTTTTTTTAACAAAAAGAAAAAAGAAAGAAAAAGACACACACACAAAATCTGAAGGACACAAACAAAATTGATTTACAAACAAAATTACACACGAGTTTCAACCCTAGCATCCTCCCCACCCTTCTCAACACAAAGTTACATTTATGCACGCCTAACATTCAGTTTGTTCAGTATCAAAACTTGCACATGTAATTATTTAAACAAAGTGTTGTACATCAAAGTTAATTAACAGTGATGTTTTTACCTGCATAACAGATACTCACTCTGACAGAAAAAAAAAAGTTTTCCTGTATAGAAGAAATTAACAATGGTGTTTTCCATATCGAACATGTTTTTGTAACGAGCCCACTGCATGCTTCCTGAATACAAGGAAATCTAAATAAATCTGTATTTATATTTGTGTACCAATCACAGTGGATTTCTCCTACAGAATTTTGCCAGAGGACAACACTTCTGCTGCCACGGGAACTTATTCAGTGCATTAACTCACTCAGTACGGCCAGTCCTCTCTTCTCCTCTACACAGACCCCTCGGATGTCCAGTGGGTGTCTGAATGACCCAACTTTTAGCTTCCGTCGTCAGAATTGTGGTATTCTTTGTCAACATTCACCTCTTCAGTATAGGAGCCTTCCGCTTGCAATATTTTGATGATGGTAATTGGGGTGAAACGCTGTTAACGTCGTCTCTTTCGCCGTTCGTATGGAGAGAGTTAAGTGCATGCTACAAGTAGTGTAAGAGTTTAATGTCACATATGAATAACTAGATGTTCAGTCTGATTCTCCAGTCAAACTTGGGAAGAAAGGGTGAAACCTGGATTCGAACAGACTCTGTATTGGCAGTTAAGAAGATCGTAAACCATTCTGCCACCTTCTTCAAGCTTCTGGGGATAACAAACATGTTCGGTACAGCACAAACACTCAAAGAAATTTAAAAAAAACTGATACCACTCACCGGCCGGGACTTCATCTTCATCCTCGCTGCTGGAATGATACGAGGCATAGTCATCGTCCAGTCCATCAATGGTGAACAACTCTGCCCACAGGAATTTCATCCATCTTGCAAGAAGATACACTAACAAAAACTGGGGCTCACTAGGGAAATTCACAGATTCACACATGTAGACATAAGAGCAAAAACAGGACTCGCACAGGAAATTGTCTGATTCACACATGTACGCATAGTAACAAAAACTGGGGCTCACATGGGAAATTCACAGATTCACACATGTAGACATAAGAGCAAAAACAGGACTCACACAGGAAATTGTCTGATTCACACATGTACGCATAGTAACAAAAACTGGGGCTCACAAGGGAAATTCTGATTCATACATGTAGAACAATAGCGAGGGCTCACACAAGAAATTCAGATTCACACACACACACATAGGAACAAAACCAGGGGCTTACACAGCAAGAAATTCACTGATTCACACAAGTAGACATAGGAACCAAAACAGAGGCTTATAATGGAAATTCAGAAATTTACACGCACGCACACACACACACACACACACATGCACACATGCACACACACACAATCATGCCCTCAGATTTCAAAGAACCTTACCATCTCTATCAATGTCAGGCACAACGTTTTCAGTCTGGCGAGATCTTGGCATGGCTACGGGTTGAGAGACCTGCATCAAAAAGAATAAACAACATAATATCTGTACCTTTATCTATTTATATATTCATTCGTTCACACACTCGTTACTTAACATAATGAGATGATAGCACAACACCGGCAGAAACATCTGAACAAAAGAGATCAAGATTACATTTGTTCAGGCTGAATATACTTCTTCATAAACAATATGCATGTATGCAGAGCACAACAATGTGCTATTCCACAAACTTAACCAACAGATTCTTGTATCAAATCGATCCCCTTATATCACGTAAAAAAGAAATTGTTTTTTGGGGAGGTTTGGTTGGTTGGCTGTTTATTTTTTTATCGTCTTCATCTTTTTCAAGACAAAGTCGTTGTAACCATTTTGAAAGAAGTTGTGCAGCCTTGAAAAACAAACAGAAAGAAAGAAAGACAGAAAGAATGAAGAAGAAACAAAATCTGGAGAAATGTACACCAACTCACATGCTGTCTTGATGATTCTGTAAACACACTGTTGGTCTTTGTGAGCACTGCAAGTTTGAATGGAAAGAAAACCAAACATCATATTAGCACAAAAGCATATTGCCCACTATCATACAAAGAAATTAGTAAATATTCTCGAAAAAAAAACCAAAAACATATGTGCTTCCAACTCAACTTTAGAATCTCATCAGAGGGCTCTCTCAGACTTCAGTTCATTTTGCAGACCTGTTATATTCAGATCAGTTCAATTCACAGACCTGATTTAAGTTAAATTTTCAGACTGTTATAAAATTCATGACAAGACTAAATAATGCCCAAATAAGAAGCACATTTACTTCAGGGATATTACCATTAAGCACATCATTTTTGACAGTGAATCAAAGAAACCTTACTAACATGAAAGTAAACAGAAAAAAAACACAAAACAGCTAACAAATAAGAAAGGACACACACACACACACACACACACACTTCACTACACTATATATATGATTGTCGTTTTTGACTATGACCATCAGAACAGCAGTTGAGGTAACTGCTGTCCCCGACTATCTGGGCTAGAATTTGATTATAGTGGCCCAAGTTACATCCCCACTCTCTCGGCCAAGACGGTTTTAGGACAGTCGGCATTGGGATGGTTCCCAAAGGCCAACTAGCCCCCAAGACTGCAGCACTAGGAGCCAGTGCAATTTTGCCTCCTAGTCCAAGTCATAGTCTTTCACAAAATAATAAGCTGTTAGTGATTTCCCATTATACTACACTGCAATACACCACACCACACCACACCAACACACACATGTACCCCCCCACCTACCCATCCACCCCTTCCCCCACCACCCCCCAACACACACACTTTCTCTCCCTCCCTCCCTCTCAAAAACATCTCTCAGCAGAAAACACAGAGAAACAGATTGGGGGGGGGGGGGGGGGGAGAGGGGGGGGAGTCAGTCACACACGATGGCGTTCACTCACTGCGAGGTCTTTGTGCCCGTGCTGCTCCCGACTGCTGTTCGTGGGGGTCTGACCGTTGCTGAAGCAGCAAACTGTTCAACACATCACAGAAACTAATATCACTCTCCTCTTCTTCTTCTTCTTCTTCTTCCTTCGTGGGCTTTAACTCCCACGTTCACTCGTATGTATATGAGACTTTTATGCGTATGACTATTTTTACCCCGCCATGCAGGCAGCCATACTCTGTTTTGGGGGTCTTTAACTCATTCTACCCCACAGCTACAAGCCTGCTACAACTCCCCTGGACCAGCTATACACGAGACCACTGCAGTAAAAAGGATGGTGATTCGCTAAAACAGCAAAAACTGATGGAGAACTGCTGATTTAATTCTTAATCCATCGAACAAAGCTTCATTTTCATGCTTCCGGAACCCATAAATGGTTCAGTTTAGAATGCCAACTGTACCTAAGATAGAATAAACAAAATTAAAATTGCGTATTGGTACAAGAATACTTGTACCTGGTCCACAGGAGAAGTAATCATGGTATGAGTTTACTCATAGAATGAGTCAATAACTTTTGTTTTACATTTCTTAAAGGTTAAAGGTCCCAGAGCTTTTTATTGCCATATCCACTGTGTCTTGGGCTCAGCACAGGGAGGCTGGGCCCAACCCTCTCCTTCCGTCGTTTTAATCTTCCTTACCTCTTCTTCTCCTTCTGCGTTCACTCGTATGCACATGAGTGGGCTTTTACGTGTATGACCGTTTTTACCCCGCCATGTAGGCAGCCATACTCCGTTTTCAGGGGTGTGCATGCTGGGTATGTTCTTGTTTCCATAACCCACCGAATGCTGACATGGATTACAGGATCTTTAACGTGCGTATTTGATCTTCTGCTTGCATATACACATGAAGGGGGTTCAGGCACTAGCAGGTCTGCACATATGTTGTCCTGGGAGATCGTAACAATCTCCACCCTTTACCCACCAGGCGCTGTCACCGTGATTCGAACCCGGGACCCTCAGATTGACAGTCCAATGCTTTAACCACTCGGCTATTGCGCCCATCTAATCTTCCTTACCAAAGTCTGGTACCTGTCACGAATAAGATTTCTGTTACACATAAAATTGAAAATGTAATAAATACCCAGGCTCACACCTTCCGCTATCACTTCTGACCACGGACAATGACGAAATCATTTTTATCTTCCTTTCTTGCACATTTATTCTTCTGGATATTTTGAAATGACAAACCCCCCTTCCCACAACAAATATAATCACGAACACATTCTTACCACCGGCCTAAAGCTCTCTCATTCATTTCAAATCCTAACCTACTTCAAAAATTCCACATCACTCTATATCTAGACATAACAATAAAAGACGAGCTCAGACGAAGAACCAAAACTTACATTTTGAATCCTGAGGAGGGAGCCAGCTAAAGAAAATGACACAAGGAGGGTCCCTGGTACTGAACAGCCTGGCATTTCAAATTCCAGATACATTCATCCTACTTCCATCCTACATCATTCTCTCTACAAATTTCATGCTTGCATCTCTCTCTCTCTCTCTCATAGCAAGAAGTGAAATCAAACCATTGACTCCTCATCCCAACGTCCGACTCTCCAGTCCGACCGATCAGAAGGGAGCACACAAAAATTGTGCATTTCGCTCCCTGACAGTACCCATTCACACCTGGGTGGAGTGAGGAAAATCAGAACAGAGTACCTTCCCCAGGGACACAGTACCGGTAATGCCAGCATAACAGGACCTCTAACCCTGATCACTGGTGAACATTGACGGAAAGTCCAGACCAAAGCCTAACCAATTATGCTGTGGTACTTCTGATTTCAGTATTGTTATTCTTAAAACAAAAAAACAACAACAAAAAAGAAAGAATTTCTGATGACATCTACACTGGCTGGCCACAGAAGTTTTACATCGTTTGATTTCATACGGCTACAAACTGGTATGTATTCAAATGACACATACTAGCAATAATTCTTCAGTGTAACTTCGGTTTATCAGCCCTTTCATGAGTTAATTTATGTTCTACAGTTAAGCCGTAAGCTGGTTGCTATTTTGTGTTTCACATATGATACATGTTTTGAACTTCATGTGTTCCAGTTAAAGATTTATTCAAACTTAATAGAGCGATGGCAAATAGAGCACCATTCATCAATTCATTTATCTATCTTTGTTGCTTACATACACTGAAGCCAACACCACAGCCGACACTCATGATCACAGGAACACCAGGACTCATCTTGCCAGCACTCCAGACACATAATTATTGACATTAGTTCACCAAGAGGACACACACAGGAGGAAGCCCTGCACTGCTCCAAAGTCACCTGCAGGAGCCCCTGAATAGGGAAGAACGCTGAAGAAGAAGAAGGGCTTACTGACCTGAACATTTTCTTCTTGTCTTCCAGGGCCTTGGCCTTCACCTTGGCCAGGTGCTCCCTCTGCTCCTCCTCAAAACGCCTGCCCAAATCCATGTGAAACAGCATTGTGTGAGTGTGAGTGTGTGTGAGAGGGTGAGATAGTTACAGAATGATAGAGAAATAACAGTGTGGGAGAATGTGTGAGTGTGTATGTGAGAGAGAGAGAGAGAGAGTGTACGAATGTGAGTGTTTGAGTGTGTGTGTGAGAGAGTGTGCGAGTGTGAGTGTGTATGTGTGAGAGAGAGAGAGAGAGAGAGAGAGAGAGAGAGACAGAGAGAGAGAGAGATAGAGAAAGCGAGTGTGAGTGAGTGTGTATGTGAGAGAGAGAGAGAGAGAGAGAGAGAGAGAGAGTGCGAGTGCGAGTGTTTGAGTGTGTGTGTGAGAGAGAATGTGAGAGAGAGAGTGAGAGAGAGAGAGAGGGGGGGGGGCACAGAGAGAGAGAGAGAGTGTGTGTGTGTGAGTGTGTGTGCATGCATGTGTGTGAATGTGTGTGAATGTAAATGAATGAGCCTGCTTGTGTTCATGCATGCGTGTGTATGCAAGCATGTACATGCATGCATGTATATATGTGTGTATGTATGTACTATGTACATCATGTATGTATGTGTGTATGTATGTACTATATGCATCACGTGTGTATATCTATATACATACAGTTTGCTAGGTGCATTTTTGGTATGCACATTCATGTAATATGTGGTGCAAAACATTACATGTTCTGCAAAGCTCCTGCAGCATGCAGTTTTCTGGACAGTGTTGTATAATAAAGCATCCCCTAAACGTTAATACCACCGAGCCGAGACACACACCTGATGCGTTCCTCCACAAAGTTCTCCTGTTTGAGGACAAAGTTGTTGAGGTGGTGGGTGATATCCTGCAGCTGCTGCTGCAGGGAGTCGTAGCTCTGAGAACTGGAGTCTGCAACCACACGCACACACACTGTACTGTGACAACAATAATAATAAAAAGAAGTAGACAAAGAAGAAGAAGATGAAAGATTTAATGATAATGATTTTTTTTAGAAATAATATTAATAATAAAATCATTGATACTGTACTGAATCATAGCTCTGAGAACTGGAGTCTGCAACCACACGCACACACACTGTACTGTGACAACAATAATAATAATAAAAAGTAGACAAAGAAGAAGAAGATGAAAGATTTAATGATAATGATTTTTTTTAGAAATAATATTAATAATAAAATCATTGATATTGTACTGAATCTTAGCTCTGAGAACTGGAGTCTGCAACCACACACACACACACTGTACTGTGACAACAATAATAATAAAAAGAAGTAGACAAAGAAGAAGAAGAAGACAGATTTAATGATAATGATTTTTTTTAGAAATAATATTAATAATAAAATCATTGATATTGTACTGAATCATAGCTCTGAGAACTGGAGTCTGCAACCACACACACACACACTGTACTGTGACAACAATAATAATAATAAAAAGAAGTAGACAAAGAAGAAGAAGAAGACAGATTTAATGATAATGATTTTTTTTAGAAATAATATTAATAATAAAATCATTGATATTGTACTGAATCTTAGCTCTGAGAACTGGGGTCAGCAACCACCCACACTGTACTGTAATAATAATTATAATAAAAAGAAGTAGACAAAGAAATGAAGGATAATGATCAACTTTTTTTTTTTTTTTTTAATGTTTACATAGCATTGAATCTTAGCTCTGAGAACTGGGGTCTGCAACCACACACACACACACTGTATTGTAAGAAGACGAAGACGACAAAGAAGAGGAAGAAGACGGCGAAGAAGAAGAAAAAGATGATTTTCTGAAAAACAAAAACAATTATAACAATAAAAGTACTCATATAGCACTGAATCTTGTGCAGAGACAAATCAAAGTGCTTATACACCAGTCATTCACACACTTGCGAAACTCCAAAATTCACAGGGAAAAACAACCTTACAAATTCATATGAATAGAAAACTGGAGAAACTGAAAACAAGGAAGAGGCAGGGGGGCGGAGTGGGTGGGGCCAGTCCAGTTCTCTTCCTGTTGAATGAGGCGTGTTTAAGAGAGAGAGAGACTCAGAGAGAGAGAAAGATAACGACACACACACACACACACAGACAATGACAAATAATTTACTGAGGGTAAAATGAATAAACTCAAAGCTTATTTACACCACGTACTCACAAAAATAAATAGAACAAAACAATATAAAAGTTCTTTTTCATCTTCTTTGTCTTCTCCCTAAACTCTGTGAAGAGTCATCGGGGCATCACACAGAACTATTCACCAGATTCTTCCAGGTAGAAATTTATTTTTTTTTTTTTTTTTTTTTTTTTTTTAAATAAAAAAATTCAAAGCCACAGGCTCACCTGGAGCAGCGAAGCAGTCCTGGTCGGTGAGGATGATCTGGAAGACGTGGGAGAAGTTAGGTGACGCTCCCAGGCGTGCCAATGCCTCGTCCCCACACTGCCACATATCATTGACATCTCTGGTATTTTTATCACGTTCAACCTTAGGGAGTTTTCAGCCTCAGCAGGCTTCCATGGCATACTGATGGAGAAAAAAAATGCATTAAGAATAATGCTTTTCCTCAAATACGTGTGGACACATTCAGAGATACTGCAGAGGTTATCTCCCTTCCTTTGCAATCTGTGCAAAAGTAAAAACGTGAAAAATGTTTCAGTGATACAAATTTTGATGCCAGAGTAATGCTCAGACTCAGGGCTCAATTAGTTATACAGCAGATATCTTGTGGGGGTGTTACCAACTGGAAAGTTATCACTGTTATTATCACTGATACTTATATGGTGCCTATCTTCAGTCAGACACCAAGACCTGAATGCTGTAAGAACAGTCATTTGCACAACAGATTGCCTACTTAGGTAGAGCTGACTGACAGTTGCCTTTAGTTGTCATCAGGATTGGTTTCTTGCCTTTCCCAAACACGACTTTTGACAAAAATGTGAATGTAAATGGGGAGAATGTGAATGTAAATGGGGAGAATGAGAGAGAGAGAGAGGGGTGGGGGCGATGACAATAACAATCATGTGTTACAAGAGAAGAAACCAACCCCGATGACAATGCTTTAATATAAAATAAAACTGTTGGGAGTCCCACCCCACGACCAAACAAAGAAGAAACACACCAGCACACAGGGGTTTTGTCCCGGGCTCTTACCTCCATGTCCTTGCTGACCAGAATCAGTTTGAGTTCTCTGTTGATGCAGTGGGTCTTCTTCCGGCAGTTGAGGCACGTGAACAGGGTCCATGATTTCACTGTTTCTCGCTTCAGCAAAAATCCGTACTTCTGCAAAGTGTCAGTTTCAAGGCGGCTTTAAAACACATCTGCTTTTCAAAAATAAATCAATATACTACTTACTTAATGATCACTGCACTGGTTTTGCTGGCTGGTGGAGAGTGGGGAGGGGTGTGGTTCTCTTCAATCAAATGAATGACAATGAAGCTCTGTGTTTATGTGTTTAGTCTGTGAGTAAGTGTGTGTGTGCGCACGTGCGCATGTGTAAGCAATTATGTGTTTAAACAGTTTCGTTATTGTAAAATAATTAACAAAACTGTTAATAGTTTAGACACAGAGGTGTTCAAAATAAAGGCACTGCAACTCTTGAAAGCACACACACAAACAAGCACCTTCATGCATGCACACACATGCACGCACAGAGGCATGCGCGCACGCGCGCGCACGCACACACACACACACACGCACACAAACTCTCAGAACACTCACAAAGTCAAATCCTCTATCTCCCAGTTCAATTTCAACCACGTCACTTCCCAATGGACTAGACTTGTTTACATCTGCAACACAGTGAACAAAATGAATAAATATTAATAAAGAGTATCATGCAGCATGAATCCAGTCTCAATAAAAATTAAAAGAATGATGACACCAACAGGCAATAACACAACGTCATAAGCAATGTCAACAACACTATAATTTCGATGTCAACTTTTCTGATCTTAACAGGTGCAAAGAAAAAAATAACGTAAAGAAGCTAGAGAACCTGAACCAGTCCCAATGAATAATTGTGTTGGCTATTTTTTTGTTTTTTGGGGGTTTTTTGGGTTTTTTTATTCCCTGGAGGCCTAAACGTGTTGGGTTACGCTGCTGGTCAGGCATCTGCTTGGCAGATGTGTAGATTACATGGATTTGACCGAACGCAGTGACGCCTCCTTGAGCTACTGATACTGTGTTGAGAAAAGAACAAGTTAACCCCTTCACTGCTGAAATGAGGTAAGATGAGACCAGTGCAGCATGAATTCAAAGTGCAGTAACTACATTGATAGAGCGATGGCCTAGAGGTAACGCGTCCGCCTAGGAAGCGAGAGAATCTGAGCGCGCTGGTTCGAATTATGGCTCAGCCACCGATATTTTCTCCCCCTCCACTAGACCTTGAGTGGTGGTCTGGACGCTAGTTATTGGGATGAGATGATAAACCGAGGTCCCGTGTTGCAGCATGCACTTAGCACACGTAAAAGAACCCACGACAACAAAAGGGTTGTTCCTGGCAAAATTCTGTAGAAAAATCCACTTCGATAGGAAAAACAAATAAAACTGCACGCAGGAAAAAAATAGAAAAAAATGGGTGGCGCTGTAGTGTAGCAACGCGCTCTCCCTGGGGAGAGCAGCCCGAATTTCACACAGAGAAATGTGTTGTTATAAAAAGAAATACAAATACAAATATAAATACTTTTGTGTACTCTTCAATGGTGTCACTGATTTTGCTATAGCAAATGAACTGCAAACCCAAGAGGGAGAAGTTCAAAATAAGAGTGGTGACGGACATCCTATTCTGTAAGCTCAGTCTTATCTCAGTGACGAGATAGCCTTTCACTGACACACACACTTGTCAGCAGTTAAGGGGTTACTCTTATCAGGCTCCTTACACTGTACACTTACATGTACACGAAAATGACAAAACCAGTCACATAACAAAATTACAACCGGCAAAGGTTACAAAAGTCATGTACATGTATTGTGTTTACTGGTGATTACGTGCTCTACAACATCCAGTGAACTTTGATACGTCTCTCAGTCTCAGATCATGATGACTAGACAAGACCATTAGCGTTAACTGTTAACACACGGTAAGTGTAACATTTCCATCTCAACACTTCTGCTGAAACTTGAAACAAATACATCCTATGGTGTGTACTGTTAACATCTGTCCATAATAGCAGTTTTCAATTTGTTTCTATTTATCAGTGTAAAAGTGAGCAGACTGATCCCATATATGCTACACATCTGTTGTAAAAAAAATTATATATATTTTTTTTTTAATCTTAAAGGAGCATATATATATATATATATATATATATATGGTAATTCAATGTTACTTTTCCCCACAATTGCCAGTTTCAAACTTCCTCATTAAGGTAATTCAAAGCCCTTTCTTTTATTTTTTTTTAATCAGCTATTAGTTTCATTGAAACAGTGGTTTCACTACACTTTTTTCACACCACTATCATTCTAAACATTTAAAAAATGATAGAATTTTCTAAACAAACAAACAAAACAAAAAAAAGATCAAAGTCATTGTAAAAAACAAAAAATCACAATACTAACTAGTAAATAAATATTGCTAATGTGCTATTGTATGTCATTATTTCCTACTGTATATTTTATTATGGGAGGCACTAGTATATGGAGAGTCTGTGACAAACAAATACCTTATACGTTATATCATCATTATAATTTTCACTGTTATCATTACAAAACGCAAAAAACTTTTTTTTTCTTCTAATTTTAAACAAAAATACGACTATCATTTCCAAGGTTGCTTTCAAACCTAAAACCAGTTTTTCACACACACACACACACACACACACACACACACAGGGAGGGAGAGAGAGAGACACACACACACACACACACACACACACCTTGCACTTTGATTGCGTCGGCAAAAATCTTGACATTGAGACAACTGCAGACATAAACCACCATGTCGGTTCACGCTCGCCCCTGGCTGCCAATCAGGTGCCTCTCGGAGATGCTGCCACACCCTGACCTGACCTGACCTGTCCTGGCCTGCACTTCACACACCGTCCCCGTTTGTTCACTAAAACCTGCACGCCACAAATGAACTGAGTATGAATATTAGTCCGGCTTTTGTGTCCGGCCATTCAGGACCATTGTTAACACAGAAGGAAGCAACTAACTGCTGTGGCAACTATCTGAGACTAGAATTTTCATCGTAGTAGAGAGTGTCTTGCCCAAGTTATATCCCCACTCTCTCACTCAGTCAAGAGGACTTTGGGACAGTCAAGAGTTAGGAACTGGGGGAGGCAGGGGGGTGTGGGGTGGGGGTGTTGAGGGGGTGTATGGAGGGGGTTTAACTCTTTCACTGCTGCTCCTTGTTGAAAATATCAGCATGAATTGAGTCTGTGAGTGCGAGGAACATGTTCCCCACCTGAACACTGTAATGTGTTGTGTTGTGTTGGGTTGGGTTGCACTGTAATGACTGCACTGTTTTGTATTGTAATCACATCAGTATTGTATTATACAGTATTACATTGCATTGTATGTTGCATTGCACTGTGTTGCATATTACTGTACTGCATTGTACTGTACTAGTATAATGCATTGTGTTGCTTTGCACTGTGTTGTGCTGTGTTGTAATTAGTATTGCATTGCACTGCATTGCATTGCGTTGCATTGTGTTGTATTGTGTTGCCTTGCCCTGCCTTGCCTTGCCATGCCATGCCATGCCATGTGTTGTGATGTGTTGCATTGTGCAGCGCTGCATTTTACTGCCATACAAATTTGCATTGCATTTTATCTAATTGTATTGCAAATTTACATTGCATCTTTTATTGTATTGTATTTGTAATTTGTATAACACAGCATCATATTGTGTTGTATTCTATAGTGTTGTAAAACACACACACACACACACACACACACACACACACACACACTAACACTAACACTAACACTAACAAATGCATGTTACATGCATCTCAGCACGTAAAGCATCACTCAGCAGAACTGTACATGTCAGCAAAGCCAAAAGGAAAAGGCCACCTGTGTTGTCACTTGAGTAAACATACATGGATGCTGATGATTCACCAAAGTCAATACATACAGCTGCAAATGAAAACCAAAAAAATTTAAGTATACGTACCTAGTAAGTGCATTTTTATTATTGACATTAGTATGTCATATGTGACGATTCTAATAATCATCATGAATGTTACTGGTACTGATGATTTTCTGTGTGTGTGTGAGAGAGAGAGAGAGAGAGAGAGAGAGAGAGAGAGAGATCTTGTTCTCTTCTTCACCTACGGGCTGCAACTCCTAACTTCACCTGAATACACAAAAGAGCTTTTACGTGTGTGACATTTTTTACCGCCACCATCAGACAAAGGCAGTCGTAAGTTTTCTGGGTGGTTTCATCTTTGTAATAAAATGTAAAAAAAAAAAGACATCCTACCTCAAAACAATTATCGTTACTGACATAAGTTTGTGATGATTCTAATAATCACAATAAATCTAATAGCGATAGTGTGATGTGTGATGTGTGTGTGTGTGTGTGTGTGTGTGTGTGCCTGTGTGTCTGTGTGTCTGTCTGTGTGCTGAAATACATCTTTGTAACTGAATGTAAGGCTCCACTGCAGCTGTTTATCAGCAATTCAATTGCAATTCTTTAGGCTCTGGGCGAAACCTGGCATAGTGAAATTGCATCACAACATGTATGTCATGGCATGCTTGCATCGTATTAGCTGTGTAAGGCTGAGTGAGCCTGGTAACATGTAAACAACTTATCCCTTGAAGAAGGAGCTTGATCATGATCATTCAGAAAATTTGGAATGTTTGACAGATTGATGAGCTTGTCTTTTTTCTTTTCTCTCTCTCTCTCTCTCTCTCTCTCTCTCTATGTATATATATATATATATATATATATATATATATATATATATATATATATATATATATATATATATATATATATATCATGAGTATAGCTTTGTCAAGCAGTCCAAAATCTAAAAATAGATCCCTACAGCACTAGCAGCATTGTCATCACCTCCATCAGAAACAAAACACAGAAAACAGAATCTGAGAATGTCCCAAAATTCTGTAGGGAAAATTTTTTTTACATATTTTCTTGAGTACTGTTTCTCTGTCCTCTTAAACAGATCCACAACTACCAATCTTATGTCTGTGTTTGCACTATGATTGTGGTTACAAATCACATAAGCACTGAATAATTCAACAAAAACAGCTAAAACCATTGACCAGTTCAAGAATCTTCTAGACAATGACTCTAAATCATTAATAAAACCATTCGATTTTGATGAATGAATATTCAAAAAATTTCATACGCATGTACGCAACCCTAAACTATTTCTATATTAAGGGGCATTGAAAAGCCAAAAAGGCTTTAAAAAAATAAATAATAAAAAAGTCCCAAATTCTGTACCTGTACCTGTACCTGTGAGTGTAAGCTGTCTTGTCAGCAGTTTCTTTTTGAAATCTGATGTTTAAAGGTCCAGGGTATTGAGCTGTTATTGCCAAGAAGCAACACAGTTTCTGTCTCTCTGTATCTCTCCCCTCTTTCTCTCTCTATCTGTGCCCAGAGTCCATATTTTTTTACCTCTCAAATGGATCTATACATATATGTAAAAAAATCAAGAATATATATATATATATATATATATATATATATTTAAACTATATGACAGCAGTTTTTGTGTCTGATGCAGACAGCAGCCAGACTATGCTTGTCTGCAATGGAACTTTCATTTTTGTGAAACATTTTTATTCTTTCTTACTCCTCTTGTAGTTTCTCTAGCCTCTTTCCATCTACTGATCTTTCATAAGTAGTTCATTCTCTCTCTTTCTCGCTTTCTGTCTCTTTTTCTCTCTTGCTATCTCTGTGAGTGTGTGTGCATGTGTGCACGCACACGCGCGCGCACGCATGTGTGTGTGTGTGTGTGTGTACGTGCGCGTCTGTGTCTGTGTGTCTGTGTGCACGTACGTGTGTGTGTGTGTGTGTGTGTGTGTGTACATACGTGTGTGTGTGTGTGTGTGCATGCATGTGTATTCTTCAGTTTTATATGTATCCACAGTGTGATTTTAGGGTTGTTTGCACGCGCATGCATGTGTGTGTGTGTGTGTGTGTCTTTCTCTCTGGCTCTCCTCTTCCGCTGGCTCTTTCTCAAGATTTTTGTTTCTCTCTGTCAGTCTCTCTCCCTCTCTACCTCATTCCTATCCATCTTGCTCTCTCCCCTCCTCTCTATTCTCTCTTTCCCCCCACGCCCCCACCCCCCTCTCTCTCTGTCTGACTCTCTCTCCCAGCAGGGCTCTCTCCTCCTCCTCCTCCCTACTCTCATCACCCTCCATAGCACTAGCAGTACTTAGCAGACGACACAGGTGCACAAAGTCCACAGCACCTGCTCACCTGCTGTCCCAGTGTGCACACTTAAAACTGGCTCGTTCAGACAGGAGGCTGGGAGGATGAAGCCAAGGGGGCCTGGGAGAATGGAGGGGGAGGGAGGTGGGGAATGGGAGGAGGGTTGGGAGTGTCAGAGACTGGGGCAGGTTAAAAGTCTGGCAAAAGGTGAGGGGGGTGGGGGGAAGAGGGGGGGGGGAGGAAGATGGAAGGGATTGTGGAGGAGGTATGGGGGGTTGGGGGGGGGGGTGGGGGGGTAGGGAGCCATATGTATATATCTGGGTCTTTTGGGACTTTGCCCAAGTCTGGGCACAAAGTGATCTCTCATGAAAACATGTACTAGTTGTGCTTGCAGTGGGGTTTTTTTTGTCTGTATCAGCAAGTTTGCATTCACTGGCTTTCAACTCTCTCTCTCTCCCTCCATTTCAACTGAAATGGATTTCTTTGCCAGCTTAGAAATAGGACTTTTGTTTGGCTCTGGTTCTTTTTTCTTCTTCATAATCAATAAACGCACATGACAGATATGCACAAATGTTAATCACAAAAAAATGTTAATAAACAGAACCAGTACAGAAAAAAAAAAGTTAGGTTCTGGCATCTTCAAGGTAGTCGTTGAATTTTAAAACCAAGAGGGAAAATCTTACTGTAACATACATAAACATCATATACTGAATGCTGGCAAGATTACTACATTAGATAGTTGAGCTTCTGCACACTACTGAGGAGGTTCAGGTACTAATAGGTCTACACATCTGGTGACCAGACTGGAAATTTCTCCACCCTTGTTCATTTTTTATTTGCCTTGGCTAAACCCACAAAGTACCATGACCAAGATTTAAACCCATGAGTCTCAGAGAGTCAGAGAGTCCAGCTCTTTTGTCACTTCCTTGTTGCACCGTACCATCATGTAAATTCTTCAAATTACACTTGCTTCTGTCTTGCAACAGGCCTGCTGGATGCCAGTGTTGTTTTCCTTCTTGTCGCCCAGCTTATGTATTCATGCAGTTTTGACCAACTTTTGTTTTGGGGCTGTTTGTTTTATGTTTACGCTGCCAGGTGTTAGACAGCCCCAGATTCCCCCCACCCACACCCAATTACCAATCCTAGGCTCTATTTTAAATGTTCTTTCACCAGGGGTGAAGGAGCAGTGGAATGCCAAATGATGATTTCGCTGCCAGTGTGTGCAATGTCTGGCAAGACTGTTCATAAATCATTAAAAGAAATGCTTGTTCAGATTAGCATCAGCATACAATCTATTATCCACAATCACTCTAACAGATCAACATGTGCTCATGCACATATACACACTCACTCAGATAAAAAATACTTATTTATTCCCACCTCACCCCAGCAAACTTGATAGCACAAGTGTGCACGCGCGCCTGTGTGTGTGTGTGTGTGTGTGTGTGTGTGTGTGTGTGTGTGTGTGTATGTGTGCGCGCACGCGCACATGTGTACTGCTCTGTGTGTCTCTCATCATTGTGTGTGTGTGTGTGTGTGTGTGTGTGTGCATGCGCGCGTACGTGTGTGTCTGTGTGTATAATGTATGTGGGTGCACACGTTTTCTACTTTAATATCAGTCCAATGACATTTCTTAATTTAAGAAATTGGGCTTCTTTTTCTCTATCTTCATTTTTAGGGTAACACACACACACACACACACACACACACACACACACACACACACACACACACACACACACAGATGAGAGACACACACAGCTGGACACGCGCACACACACACACACACACACACACACACACACACACACACACACACACACACACAGATCTGCATCATGACCACAATATATTTTGAATATATGCTAACTTTAGAGTTTCCACAAGCTTAATGACAACACACACATGACACAGTGAGAAATACACAAACACACACATTTAGTAATAACTACCAACTGAACACTGCACTATTCTATTTATTACAATGACAAAAAGTGTTTAACCATACCAACAGGAGCAATAATGAATATGAGACTGAACTTGCATCAATGACACAAACTGAAAGGACAGGTTATCACTGGTTAACATAACTTTTGATGTCATAAACACTAAAAATAAACGTCAAGTCATGCAGTTTTGCAAGTTAGCAACGAATCTATTTTTAGTTTTGTGTAAGTTTTACAAACCCTAAAAATAACATTTGTCGCTTTATTTTTCCACTGTTTACTCCCCCCACTCGAAGATTTACTCACGCGTGCTTCACTTCTGCTGTTACCAAGTGCTTGATTCAGCACACGCCTGCTAAAGTCCAGCAGTTCCTATCATTTCCCACAAGTACGCAGCTTGGCTGTTTGCATCTAACTTGCACTGTTCGTAAACGAAACGTGCACACCAGAACGTGCCTCCCAACAAAGCGTTGTTTACGATTGTGTTCCCTCCCAAGCCCTCCGTACGTAACTGTCATGAGGACACTTCGATAGCCTTGACCTAGCAATGAGACATGAGGCTGCCCCCTTTTTTCCCCATTCGTCAGCTGATTATATTTTTGCAGGTTGACCGACTTTTCAAAAGTGGGTTTGTTGACATCTAAAAGAATATACGCATTGATTATTCCCTCGTGGATGCCATTTCTTTACTGCACGATGACTGCCTCTGCGAATGAACGGTTGAATTTAAGTACAGTGCCTTATGCAGATCCTCCTTTGTTCGTCTGCTGGGCTGCCGGTCGGAAGATCTCACGAAATAGCGGAGTCCGATCACGAAGAAAATGCACAGCACATTTAAATGATCACAGATGCTCTATAACACTATAAAAATGAGACGATACGTGTACGAGATAATCCATATTGTCGTAAGACTGGTCTGCAGATCATGTGAGCACAAAATAACACTCACCGATATCGTGCGTTGCTCGCTTATCACTTCGCAGGCCTACCTTCTCTTTCAAGCACCTGAAATAAGCTTGGCCTCGTTGAGGAACACGCGATTAGGTTTACAGTCGCTGTGTTTTTTACGGGCCAATTGCTATTTGCACAGACTGTCAGAAGCCTTCTTCTTCTTCTTCTTTCCCTTGACTACCGCCTTCATCATTTTGAAGATTCTGTAGACTGATTCTGTTTGCGTGTTTTGTGGATTCATGAGGTAGAGGTTTCTGGGCCAGGGGATGGGGGGTGAGGTATGGGGGCGGGGGGGGGGGGGGGGGGGGGGGAGGTAATCAGATTCGGGATTTGAAGCCTTCCAGGGTTATGCTGAGAGCAGTCTCAGCAGGAAGGCTGTTCCAGTTTGATACTGTTCGAGGGAAGAAAGACTTTTGCCTGTACAGCGTCCTGCAGTTGGAGAGGTGGTATGCTGCTGGATGCGATCCTCGGGTCCCAGTGGATGCTGAAGGATTTTGAGAGGGCTTGTGGCATGTGTTGATGATAAGACTGCCGCTATGGGACTTATAGAAGTTAATCAGTCTCGCCTTTCTCCTTCGCTCTTTGAGGGGAGACCACTGAAGAGTCTCCATCATGTCTTGCACACTGGATGTTTTCCTGTGTCGATGGGTCGCCCAGCGAGCAGCCCGGCGTTGTACTGCCTCAAGTTTAGTAATATCCTTCTCTGTATAGGGGTCCCACACAGAGCTGGCATACTCCGAGGTTGGGCGGACCAGTGTTTGGTAGGCTTGCTGTTTGATGCGCTGGGAGCCTACTTTCAGGTTCCGTCTTAGTAGGCCTAAGGTCCTGTTGGCTCGGTTGGAGACATTGGAGATGTGGGGGGTCCATCTAAGGTCAGAGGTGATGGTGATGCCGAGGTATTTGGATTT
Source organism: Babylonia areolata (assembly GCF_041734735.1). NCBI lineage: Eukaryota > Metazoa > Mollusca > Gastropoda > Neogastropoda > Buccinidae > Babylonia > Babylonia areolata. The sequence goes on along the minus strand of NC_134885.1, from coordinate 34,632,542 downwards.
ACTGACTACATCAAGGGTGTGGCCACGAAGGGTGTACTCTGATGGTAGGGGGTCTCTCTTCCGGCTCACTCGCAGGGTCTGACATTTGTTTGGATGGAAGCTCATAAGCCACTTCTGCTCCCATTCTGCAAGGCAATCCAGATCCTTTTGTAGGGTTTGCTGGTCGCTGGTGGAGGAGATGGTTTTGTGGCACAGGGTATCATCAGCAAAGAGACGAGCAGTGGAGGACAGTCCAGTCGGCATGTCGTTGATGTAGAGCAGGAACAGGCAAGGCCCAAGAACAGATCCTTGTGGGATTCCAGATTCTACAGGAACAGGACTGGAAGTGGCTCCATCCACCACTACAGACTGCTGTCTATCTGATAGGAACTTCCTGATCCAGGTGTGAACTTTCTCTGTGATGCCAATGGAGTGGATCTTGTGGAGCAGGAGGGAGTGGCAGACTTTATCGAACGCTTTGGAGAAGTCCATGATGAGAGCGTCTGTCTGTTTTCCGGCTTCGAGATTTACTGAGAGCTCGTCTACGAGTCCGATGAGCTGGCTTTCACAGGATCGCTGGGGTCTGAAACCGTGTTGTGCTTCGGTGATGATTCCATACTTTTCTGTAAAGTTCATAATAGAACTTGTGATGATGTGCTCCATTATTTTGCATGGTATACTGGTCAGGGAAATAGGGCGGTAGTTTTCTGGGCGGTAGCGCTCACCTTTCTTGAAGACTGGGGTGACGTTGGCCATCCTCCAGTCTCTCGGAACTACTCCGGTGTTGAGGGAGCACTGGTACAGGAGTGTGAAAGCAGGAGCCAATTCTTCAGCAAGCTCACGTAACAGTCTCGGGCTGATGTCATCGGGGCCAGGGGCTTTGCTGGGATTTAGATCCTTGAAGAGTTTGGTTACTCCTGCTACTGAAATTTCTATATTCCTTAAGGTAGGAGAGTTTGATGGGGGGTCTGATGGTAGACCAGTTCTGTCGGTGAACTCCTCTTTGCTGCAGGTGATTTTCGCACTGAAGGCTGAGTGAAATTGCTTATTTAGTATTTCTGCTCGCTCTTTTGCACCTGAGACAAGTCTGCCGTTTTCCTTAAGTGGGGCAACATTTGCTGCCTCTGTACGTATTGCCTTAATGTATGCCCAGAATTTCTTGTTCGTCACTGGTCTTTCACTCGTGCTATCTTTGAACATGTTCTCAGTGTATCTCCAGTAAGAACGGCGCAGATTTCAAAGCCAACAAATTTTGTCTACTTATTTCATTGCCCGCGCGCTGACAATACTCTGTGATTACACACACACACACACACACACACACACACACACACACACACACACACACACACACACACACACACACACACACACACACACAGATATGTGTGCATGCGCGCACACGAACGACTGACTACTAACAACCACCAATGCACCGATGCACCACCAACACGCATATGCACATTAATGTGATCTTTCCACAGACACATGCATGATCTCAGCATTGGACGGCATATCATATTCCTCATGGAACACTCAAGTTCTTTTTTTTCTTTTTTCTTTTTTTAAGTAATAATGATAGCAGTAAGAAGAAGAATCATCATAATCGCAATATGATGATGATGACGACGACGACTACGACGACGACGACAACAACAACAACAACAACAATAACAATAATAATAATAATAATAATAATAATAATAATAAATGAATAATCATAGTCATAATAATAATAATAATAAGTGACGGTCATGCGAAAGCCAGTTCCTAAAATCACAACAATGGTCAGTGAAAGAAAAGCTGACATTTTTGTTATGGATTTAAGTACATGAACGCCTGCCGTTATTGAATAACGACCTGCATGCTGCGTGTCTGCCTTTCAGGATGCTACCCAGTGATCCAGCCAAGCACCTTGCCACGGATTCCGCTGATGAGCTTGTCGATTTTGCCAGCAGTCTATAGTGTGGTACTGAGTCCGGCGAAGACCTTTTGATAATACATGTTTATAACATCTTCACTGCCACCATGCAGCGTCCAGGATGCTGGTCTAGTCGTCCATGACTTCCAGTAACAGTGTCAGTTACACAGGAACGGCCTGGTAGAACGAAAGTCATGCCGCTGTTCAGCTCTTGCTGAGTGAGTTGCGCTGCATGTGCTCGTTTATTCCCACTCTAATTTCTCAATGATCTTCCAGACAATACAGGTAAGACAAACTGGACGGTAGTCGCTGGCTTGCAGTTAGCATCCCCGTCAGGTCTTCCAACCCAGTCCGTAATTGGTTGTCGTTGTTGTTTGGGAGGGCGGAGGGGTGGGGGGTGGGGGGTTGTTGTTGTTCTTTGTTGTTGTTGTTGTTATTGTTTGGTTGTTGTTGTTTTTTTGTTTGGTTGGTTGGTTTTGTGTGTGTGTGGGTGTGTGTGTGTGTGTGTGTGTGTGTGTGTGTGTGTGTGTGTGTGTGTGTGTGTGTGTCTGTGTGTGTGGGTGTGTGTGTGTGTGTGTGTTTTGTTTGTTTGTTTGCTTTACCTTATATAAAGATCCATAAAGCCTTCGGATTCGTCGTTGCCGCCTTCTTTCGCCACCTTGGTTTCCACTTTTCTATGTGCCTTTCGACATTCCTTTCTGGCCTTGTTCCTGGCTTTGGTGTACTCAAAGTATGCTTGATCGTCGAGGGTTTCTCGTTACTGCCTGAACAGGATTTTTGTTTGTTTGTTTTAAGTTTATGATCTTTGCACTTCTTCTGTATTGATAAGTACATTTTGCCAATAAGCAAGGTCATGTGACTTTATACGATTTCCAATTAAAAAATGTATAAAAACAAGCTTTTTAATCGAGAATTGTTGTATACCACAAGCAATGCATAATCACTTTATAATCACAGCGAATCAAATATGCAAATAATCTGTATGGTGAGTAGAGACGGTGTTAACAAAAATGAAAGTAGTTGATAATTGCGAAACTATAGCTGTCTAATTTAGCCGATATTCGATGAAATTGTCGTCTGCTATGCATCAGCTTCCCAGCACGGGACCAGCAAGTAATCATTGCTCCATCAATCCAACGGTGTCAAAGTGTGAGTGAGTGGATGCAGCATGCCCCATCTGCGCGCATACCACAGGAAGGTACCCATGTTAACAGCTGCCATGGAGCTATGCACACAAACCAACTGTGTGTGCACTTCAAACACAAACATGATGCTCAGGCATGCCATTTTTCTGATTCAACACTCGACCTTCTGAGCCGTTTGCTGAAAACAGTTAAAAGAAGACTGGATGATTTGCAACACCGGAATGAAGTCCGCTTCCACATCTTTCATTGGAAACATGTATGGATATTCAGATGGGAAACTGAACCAAGGGTCATCAATGAGAACAGCTCTTTATATAGTTCACAAAAACTTAAGCTTTGTATAGTAAGTTTACACGCGCGTACACACACACACACACACTATTTTGTAACTAAGTTGTGCAAGACCATTTACTGCTTATGTGGACAACCTGCACCTATAGCAAGCATAAATACTTAAATGTCGAAGTTTAAAATCATTCAGATCAGATTTTTCTTAGAGTTCAACTGATTGTGTTTTTGACAATTTCTAGGTATTGTCTGATATTGCAGAAGGTTTGCTGCTCACTCCTCTGACTTACTTTTGTATAAGACATCTGCTGTTTGATGTAAGGTTGGTTTGATTTTCCACCCCTTGATTTTGCTCATCTTGTTCCATGATGTTCCTTTTTCTTCTTCTTCTTTTGTTGTTGTTGAAAACTTTCTCCATTGGAACACACACACACACACACACACACACACACACACACACACACACACACACACACACACACACATTTGTGCAGAGAGAGAGAGAGAGAAAGTCCTTCCCCCATTCCCTCTCCCTGCCTCTGTCACCCTCAACTTCAGATACACTTGTAGTTTTGGTCAGGAAATATGAGCAACATGTACGTTCCCTCAGACATATTTTGTCAAGTGGGCGACATAGCTGTGTGGTCACATGCAGTCTTTCCATTTGTGCCAAACTATACTGCATGAGCTGTGGGAAGGGGTGCCATTTATGGACTGAACTTTCCCACAATGATATCTGACTGGGAGTTCAAACCCCCATCCTCTTGCATGCAGCTGTCCAGAGAAGTATTACAATAAATCAGTTCTTTTATGTGATGTAATTGTAATTGTGTGTCATTGTTAGTATTTGTTCTTAATCTGTACACCTTGATACATGTATGTGTTTGTGTATAATTATGTACATGTTCATAGGTGTTAGTGTGAATACTTGTGTGTGATCGTGTGCCTGTTCATCTCTGCGTGTGTGTGTGTGTGTGTGTGTGTGTACCTGTTATTCTTGTTTTTCTGGGGGGGTTTTTTTACAGATGAGATTGTGTGTTTGTGTGTGGGCATGCACACGTGCGTGTAGGTGTCCATGCATGTATCTGGGTGTGTTCATGTGTGTTTGTGGGTGTGAATGTAAAGTGAGCAGCTGAGCTGAACAAAATAACCTTGAAACAAATTCTTAACTCACTCAGTACGGCCAGTCCTCTCTTCTCCTCTACACAGACCCCTCGGATGTCCAGTGGGTGTCTGAATGACCCAACCTTTAGCTTCCGTTGTCAGAATTGTGGTATTCTTTGTCAACATTCACCTCTTCAGTATAAGAGCCTTCCGCTTGCAATATTTTGATGATGGTAATTGGGGTGAAACGCTGTTAACGTCGTCTCTTTCGCCGTTCGTATGGAGAGAGTTAATAATGCAATGCAGAAATACACTTGCACATGATACATCACAGTTGAGGAAACCATACACATACAGAGACACAGAGAGAGACACACACACACATGTATGCGCACACACACACACACACACACAATTAATAGTTTTCAGAGATGGATTTATTGATGTGGTGTCTAAAAAGTGTCTAAGCATAAATCTAATGAGGATCAACAAGAAGTCAGCAATCACAGCTTTGGTACAAATTATAATTCTCATTTCACTTCATTGAATCAAACTCCATTCTTCACAAAAACTTTCTTTTCTCTCTGTGCAGCTCAAACTGCAAAAGTTGTTATTGTTTTTTGTTGTTTGTTTTTGTATGTCTTATGCACACATTTCTTAATCATAATTTGAGTCTCTGCAAATGTTAGTAACTGATCATTTGATTGTAATTCAATCACTATTATGGTTTGGTTTTGTAGAATAAAGGAGAGTGTGATTATTGAATCAGCAGATAAGTGTAATGTGTGTGTGTGTGTGTGTGTGTGTGTTGTGTGTGTGTGTACGCTATGTGTGTGTGTATGTATCCACATTTTTTTTGCAAATGTTTTTGATGTGTATATGTCAGTATGTGAATGCTTATTCAGTTCAAACACAGTATATCAATGTCAATGTCATATTGAGTGAAAAAATCAACAGAGTAGTGTTAAGCACAAATGTTTTCAGTCTTCCTTTCTTTTTTCTTTTTTTCTTTTCTTTTTTTTTTTTTTTTTTTTAATAATTTTGTATGGATTGTTTCTGTGGCTGGCACTGTGTTCAGTTCATAGGTTGGACTTTTTTTTTCTTCGGTTTTGTTGTTGTTGTTGTTGTTGTTTTCTTACCCATCATCTACACCACTTCCATGGGAATACTCCTAAGCCGCTCATTATGAGTCTCCCCATACACAGCAACAACCTTATCTGCCATAATCTCAGTGCTGGCAGTCCACAGGGAACTATCTGTCAGGTTGCCAGAAGTCCACGCACCAGAGAAGACCCTGCACTACTGCGGAGCCACTTTGGTGGTTTTCAGTATGGCCTGTTTGAAGCCTGTTACTGTAGGCATCACATTACCTGCTGTTCTGACTTCTGTCCTTGACATGATTTCAGTGATGGTAGTGTATCCTGATAAAATTTTTAGTGTGTGTGTGTGTGCGCGTGCATGCGCGTCCGTGCGAGCATGCGTGTGTGTGTGTGTCTGTCTGATACTGTGTGCATATATGTGTTGAGTAAATATATACATTTGTGTGTGTATGAATGTGTAAATTTATCATGCACACACACACACACATGTGTGTGTGTGTGTGCATGCGTGCGTGTGTGTGTGCAGATGAGAATATGTGTCTGCGTTTGTGATTTGAAGCACTAAAAGATGTTTTCTCTCTTATTGTTATTATTGGTCATATCCATGTGGTAAGTTTTTGTGGTTTGTTTATCAATGGTAGCTCTTTCAAAACAGTTTTTATTTTTCTTTCTGTTTTTAGATTAAATTATCTGTCATTCTGAACAAGATACAGAGTTTGCAAAAAATAAAATAAAATAAACATAATACAAGTCACAGAAATTTTGCACAACAGACTGAACAATCTTTCGGTCAGATTTACAACTGCCAATTCAAAGCAGTACACTCATGAAAGCATCCATAAAAAAGCATTACCACAATCACAGTTCATAAATTACATTATACATTATCACAATTTGGGGAAATCAGATTAAAATCATATGAACTGCCAATACCAGTTTTTCACAGTCAACCAGGTTCAAATTAACCAGCAATGATTAAAACTAGTAACATGGCAGACACATCAAATCTTCACATCAAATATACAATTCAATATTTCCAGACATGAAAAGCATGAACCCCTCAGTCTCAGCATCATACCTATCATATATTGTGATGTGTGTGTGTGTGTGTGTGTCCCTCATCCCCCCTCCCCACCCATAATACTTCAGTGACAAGACAGCACACCTAAGTCATTGAACTTTGTGAAAAAGTGGATGATGGTTTGTATACTTTGTACTTGTATGATCTTTATGTATAAACTATATTATCTCATAAGTGAAATGTCTTGGACGTCAACAAATTCAACTGAATGTGTGCATATATAAAATCATTGTCTTTCTCTCTGCATCTATCTGTGCACAGTACAATCATTCACTCCTACACTATCCCCATGATGAAAGGGAAACAACAACAACAACAAAAATGATGAAGAAAAAAGAGAACCATAAACATGAAGTGTGAGCTAACAGCAGTAGTTCATTGAGGGCAAGAACAAGATGCAGGTTAAAGGCCAAAATACTTGCCTGGTTCAAAGCACCTGCTGAATTGTAATTCAAGTAATAGATGTATCTCAGATATCATTATCATACATATTTACACAAACAAAACAAAAAAAATCCATGTAGAGAACTTAATAAAGTTGTATCTCAGATGTGAGTAGCGCATATATTTAATTCCTTTTTCTTTCTTTCTTAAAGCATGTAGAAAAGATAACATATTTTCTTATGCGTTGTATTTCATTATTTCAAAATCACATATCCTCTGGCCTAACCCATACAGCTGCTCCCTTGCAATACCCAATCCATTAACGATGCCAGAATAAATGCAGCAACAGGTTTACAATTGAATATTCACAAACTGTAATGGGTAAATTTGTGTAATCCCTGGTCTAAAACTGTCTTAACCCCATGACTGCTGACCTTTGGTGAAATCCCGAGGTCCGTGTGGTATGAGTTTGAAAGGCACTCACTACTTTCTGTGCACTTGTCAGTGATGTCATTGATTTTACTGAACAAAAGTACTGCAGTCCTCTGAGTGATAGAAGTCGACACACAGAGTGGTGACTGACGAACACCCTGACTTGCAAGCTTTTGCCTGATCTCAGTGAGGTGGCAGCTCTTCAATGATGAGCACATTCGCCAGCAGCAGGCGAGGGGTTAAGCACATCCTCCCCCACCCCCATGTATCCTCTGAAAACATGTGCTTTGCAAGCTGCAACAGCAGTTATCTGGATTGCTTCCCTTTTCCCTTTCTTTTTGTGTCTTTGTGGAAGAGTTTTTTGAAGGATCAACAAATTGTTAGTACAGGTGCATCGAAATCAATCAAATTAAAAAGTCATTTCTCACCACATTCAGTCTTTTGTTATTCTTGTGGCTCTCTCACACAAGATTTTGAGATCTGTCTTTGAATAATTATTTTTTGACTGAGTGTCAATCACATACAAATTCATGCAGAAGCAGAGAAACAAAAATGCTGCATTTTTCTTTACAATGCTGTGTATAATATTTGCATTATTGCACTCTAATGCATCAAGTTTCAGTTCTGTGTATGAGAGTGTATGAAACTGTGTGATTATGAGTGCAGGAAACGGAGCTATAAGAAAAAGAAACATGTTTAAATCATACAGAAATATTAAATAATGCAGATATCAAGAAATATTGGTGAAAAAATCTGGTTTAATCATTTTAAAAAATTGTAAATAATGTGCGCATTCAGAAATAATTGCAAAAGTATGTAAACTTTCTCACAAAAAAGCATAAAGCAGTAACCATCAAATAAAAACAGAGGGGGGGTGGGGGTGGGGAGGGGGGCTTGGGGGGGGGGGGGGGGCAGATGAAATGTGTCCCATATTTAAAACTACAGTACCATCAGAACACATTTGCTTGTTCCAACAGTGCATTTTACCATTATTCATAATCAAAACACTCCTGAAGTCATGCATTCATTGAGGAAACATGTACAAAAAAAGCATTTAACTTCTGCTTTTACAAATGTGATGAATGAACATTTACAGATCATTCCACAGATAAATAGACACCATGACAAAGGCAGTGGCGATGTGGAGAGACCCACAGACATGCGTATGTCTGTTGTTGTCATAGCTTCGTGTTCAGACATGGGAAGGACTCGGGTAAAGATGTTTAATTTTGTACAGCACCATAAACACATTTTTTTTAAAAATGACTATTATGTGAGCTTCACTCTAAGTACATTATCAAATGCACCAAATACACATTACCATTGGTATGATAATGAAATCTTTTGGAAGGCTTGGGACTTCAATGACGATGGTTTTTCAGGCGCTGAAAGTATTGGAAATATATGTGCCAATCTGTTTAATTTCTTACAAAAAGATTTTTTTTTTTTTTTTTTTTTTTTTTAAAATACTTGGTGTATAATTTGGAACACTTTGGTCATCTTTTTTGCAGGTTGTGTGGCATGAGGAAAAACAGGACTTGGCTGGCAGGCATAATAATAAAACCGCTATGGTTCTGTTCTGCAGGACTGTGAGGTCTGGTTCAAACCCTGGCAGCATCAGGTGTGGGTTTCTGAGTGCAGGTTGTTCTTGTCTCCCAGGTCAACGCATAATGTGCAGACCTGCTATAGTGCCTTCAGTCTGATAATCAATGTGTACATGCATGCAGAAGATGGAATATGCATGTTAAGAGATCTCACAACCCACACCAGTGTTTGGTGGGTTATGGCTGCATCCGGTATGCATTATCCCCCAAAACAAAATGCTGCTGCTTTGCAAAATTGTGGCCGAAAAAAAAAGGGGGGTGGGCGGTGGGGTCGGGGGTCATACTTAAAAGCCTGCTCATTGAGACTGCAAGGAGGTGTGAGTTTTCATCAAAAAATGCAAATTTTACACAACTCACACTTTGTCTGTTTGATTCTCTTGCTTTTGGGACCTGCACTGTGTTAAATCATCATTGCCTAATGTTTCAGTTTACTATGGGAAAAAAAAAGCTATTTGAGACAAACAGGTCAACAGTTATGAGCATCACCTTATTCATCCAACCATTTGGAAAGTTGGAAAGTTACACCTGTGCAAACAAATATCACTCTGTAAAATAAGTCATTACAACACTTACACCAATAATGTCAATAAAATTATAATTGTAACAACTGCAATCTCTCTCTCTCTCTCTCTTTCTCTCTCTCTCACTATATATATATATATATATATATATATATATATTACAACAACCGCAATATGTATATAACAAAACCAAGTTTGTGAAAACAAATATCACTCTGTAAAATAAGTCATTACAACACTTACACCAATAATGTCAATGAAATTATAATTGTAACAACTGCAGTCTCTCTCTCTCTCTCTCTCTCTCTCTTTCTCTCTCTCTCACTATATATATATATATACAACAACCGCAATATGTATATAACAAAACCAAGTTTGTGAAAACAAATATCACTCTGTAAAATATGTCATTACAACGCTTACACCAATAATGTCAATGAAGCTATAATTGCAAGAACTGCAATATCTCTCTCTCTCTCTCTCTCTCTCTATCTATCTATCTATCTATATATATATATATATATATATATATTACAACAACAGTAATATGTATATAACAAAGCAAAGTTTATGCTATAACTGTTACATTTAAAACCACACAAACTGAAAATACTTCATGTAGCCCAACCACAGTTTTGTCTGTACAATATTCCTCTGTACAAATGTATTTTCAAATCATTCAACCACCTCTTGAACAGTGTGTAAAAAGTCAACTTGAATACAATCAATTAATACAACATATACCAACTTCACTCCCAAAGTATTCACTTTTCTTGAATTAATATGAATCAAATACAATCAAACATTTGTTTATGTTGTTGTTGTTTTATAAGGAAAACCCCACAGAATACAGATGAAGTCCACTATGTAATACATATCTTCATGAAAATATCCAACAAATCAAGCATAACTTGATGTTGAAAAAAAAACGAAAAACAAAATACAAATGGACCATGTTTCTTTTGGAATCACTGATATGATTCAATGTGATATATTCTGAGATCTCTGGGTTCAGTAAAAATGAATAAAAAAAAAATAAAAAAAGACGCATAAAGCATGTGACAAATATAGGTTTATTTCTAAACACCAGTCACCAGTTTTATCCTGATGATGAACAGCAGTTTCAATTTTTTTTTTTTTTCAAACACACACCACAAACCACATTATCAAGCAATTTTCCACTCAGACAGACATGGTAAAGCTACAATATGCACCACTCAGACCTGAGCTCTTTCTCCATCAGCTGTTTAGATAGACTTACTAGATGTCAGATATACTTGCTTCAAATCACTTAAGTATCATGCATGCACACACATGCATGCGCATGCACACACACAAAACCCCAAACAAACAAACAAAAAATTGTGCTCACACATACAACATTGTACTCGCACACACAACTTTAAGTTCACACATACACACAGAAACACACACACAAAGAGTTATTTAAATTCAATTTTACACCTCAGAAAATATCCTCTGATGGATTAAACAAAACAAAAATCGGATGTCCACAACTTTCACCAGCCATACTGCCAAGAATATATTATTTTCTATCCAGCTATTCCCCCATTTCATGTCATATAAACTTGGCATTGGAAGTAAGAGTTCAGCAACATAAATCAATCTGTGAAAAGGCACCCCCAATAAATGGCTCCCCCACCTCCCTCCCTTCCCCATCCTCGTTCACCACCAGTACTTTCATTACTAGAACTTCACACAGGCTCCGGCGCATCATCAAGAGACATGTAGGGATCCTCCCCCTCATCATCCATTCCTCTTTCATCTTCAAAGTTGGAGGAAGTGTCAGGGGAAGAGGGCTGGAACACGGTGGTCAAGTCCTCTGAAAAGGACACACGCTTCAAGGACCTTCCAGGGGTGTCCTCTGCCTCTGAGCCCTGCTGTTCCGGCGTGTTGTTGTCATCTCCCGTAACGTCAAGGTGCTGGAGATTTTCACTGCAGCTTGGCTCAGAGGCGACTGGCTGCTTTTCTAGCTGTTCTTCTTCTGTTTTCTCCTTTGCATCCAGAGTGACGCCATTTGGTGTTTGCAGTTCTTGGGTGGTGTCTGGTGCCTGTGGTTCCTGGCCAGAACCTTCTTCTGGTGATGGGTCCTCCTGCTGGTTCTCCACCACTGCTTCTTCCTGATCTTCACCTTGTGTTTGTTCTCGTTTGATGTCAACAGATTCTTCCGCTGCCTTTTTCTCTTCATCCCCTGCCTTGTCTCGTGTGTCCTCAGGTGTATCAGCACATTGGACAGGGTCAGCAGTGACCAGCTCCTGAGGTTCGTCACCGGATTCTGAGTTAGGAGGCTGCTTAACAGAACTGGCGGATGTCTTCTCCGGGATTACGGGCTTCGAGTCTTGTTCCGACTGTATGGCGGCTGCTTCTATCTCCTGCAACAGCACCAGGCTTGAACGTGGGGTGGTGGTGTCTGGTTTTGGTGAGGAGTCCAACCCTTTGGGGAAGGAGCATGGTCTAGGACCTTCATCACCTTTTGGGCAGGATGTGTGCTCCACTGATGCACAGCCCTGGGGCTCTGGACGCTTGTCACCAGACTGTGAAGGCGTGTGTTTGGAAGAGGACCTCTCCCTTCTTGCGTGTGAAAGAGCACCATATTCATCCGAGAACGGCAGCTTAAAAGGGTTCGGTTCCGACATGTGATCGACGTCCATGATGGCCCTGACCTTGGGGCTGGAGTCCCTGGATGGTTTGGCAGTCTGGGGTCGCCGGGGTGAAAGTGCGCACTGCGGGATGGGCATGCGTGTTTTAGCTGCTGTGGGTCTGGCGCGGCTGTTGAGTTCCACCAGCGTTGACGCAGACCCTTCCACTGCCAGGTTGTACAATGAAGGTTCCAGCACGCTGTCATGTTTCAGAGAAGGCTTGTCTTCATCCTTACCAAAGAGCCCTCCACCAAAACGTTTGTTCACATCATCATCTATAAGGTTCACACCAGTGTCAATATTTTTCTTGTCATTGTTGATTTTCTCAATCCTGCGAATGGCCAGCTCTGGAACCAGACGATCCACTTCCGGATCGGACTTGATCAGATCTTCCTGACGTTTGACCTCCTTGCGTTTCTCACCTTCCTCTTTTCTCTTGGCCATGAGCCAGGCGTCGTAAGACATACGCATTTTCTTCTCTTTCTCTTCTGGTGAAAGCTCTTCAAGTCTCTTCTGCTCAGCATTACGTGCCTTAGCGTTTTTCTCATTCTGCATCTTCATGAGGCGGACTCTTCCTGATACCGGGCGTTTGTAGACAAACTTGGTGTCTGGAGGCTTTGGACTCTTTGGAGCAGTGTAGGCACCATTCTCCAGCCTGGCAGCAGATTCTGGTCGCTTAATAGGGATGTGCTTTTTGCTGGCTGATGGCGCTGACTGGGGACGATCGATTCGGTTTCCTCTTACGGCGTTTTCGGCATTCTTAGCTCTGAGAGTTGCTTGCTCCTGCGCCTCCTGCTTCCTCCTGCGTCTCTCCTCTTTCTGATGTCTGGCGGCCTCTTTGCGTTTTAGGTCCATCCACTGCTTAACCCGTTCGGAGGACTTCTCTCTGCGGAGCGCCTTCTCTTCAAGTTCCGTTTGTTTCTCAAGACGCTCTTCACGCTTCTTGGCCCGCTCCGCTTTCCTAGCCTGACGGAATTCTGTGTTTTTGCGCCTGAGCCAGTCCTGAAGCTTGGGGTTGTCTGTGTACTTCAGGTGCATGTCTGCTGGAAGGTACACGCTTCGAGGACTGACGTTACCAAACTGGTCATCCTCTCCCTTTTCACTGGTGAGATGCGGATGAAGACCATTCTCCTGCAGCTTGCTGTTGCCGTCGTTCCCTGGGTGGGACGTCTCAGAGGTGGTGCTGGGTACGCTGTCTTCAGACGTTTTTCGCCGGCGCGGGACTGGGGGCTTGGCTGTCAGCTTGGTGTTAGGCTGAGACTGATGTGAGCCGTTCTCAGAATTGGAAGTGGTATGATGGTTGGCATTGCCGTTCAGCTTGCGTGGTCTGGAACCGGAAGTTTGCAGTTTGCGTAAGGTGGAGTAGGCCTGCCGGTCTGTGCCCTCTGCACACACAACAAGCTGTGTCAGTACATGTGTTATCTATAACACACACATTCACACATGCGCATGCATGCACACAAATTATCTGCAACATATAAACCATCTAAAGAGTGTTCACATGATGCACTTTTCAGAAGGACCTGGATACTATGACACCAACTCCCAACAGGCATGAAAAGAGAAGGAGAAATCAAAACACCACAAAATAATAGGCAGCCATTAAAATTAAACAACAACAAACTTTTAGGATGATTGGGGAATATCATTTTGGGTTTGTTTCAGGATGTACCACAGAGCTATGATTTTTAGTTTTCTTTTGTTGTGTATCTACGTGTCAACAAGATTCAAGCAATACATATACAGCCACAGCGGTGGTTGGGGAAATCTATCCAGTTCACTCTCTTAAAGATGCATCTGTTATGCTGACAATACTACACTGTGTAGTCCTGTCTTTCTATATAGACTTGTTCAACTCTGGATACAATGTGGCTGGGATCCCCACATGCCTTTATCGTATTTTGTTTCTGATGGTGTTAAAACCCAAGACCTCCCAATCAGCAAGTCCATGACATTAACCTCTGGACCCTGTGTCTTTATTGCTGATTGAGTGGTGTGTGTGTGTGTGTGTGTGTGTGTGTGTTGTGTTGTGTTGTGTGTGTGTGGTGTGTGTGTGTGTGTGTGTGTGTGTGTGTGTGTGTGTGTGTTGTTTAGTGTTGTGTGTGTGTGTGGTGTGTGTGTGTGTTGTTTTGTGTTGTGTGTTGTGTTGTGTTGTGTTGTGTGTGTGTGTTGTGTTGTGTTGTGTTGTGTGTGTGTGTGTGTGTGTGTGTGTGTGTGTTGTTTAGCGTTGTGTGTGTGTGTGTTGTTTAGTGTTGTGTGTGTGTGTGTGTGTGTGCGCGCGCGCACGTGTTGAGGTGAGAAGAGAAACAGAACAAGGTGGGTACACTTCAGAGAGAGGCACCAGTCTTCCACTACTGATTAACCCCTTGACAGTTGAACCTTGGTGACAGTCTTCAGATCAGTGTGGCATGCCTTTAAAGTGCAGATCACATGCACTACTTTTTTGCTGGGCTCAATGCTTGTCTTATATCATAGACTGTCATACGATTACAGTAGGGCCAACAACAAAGTGAGAGCTATATGATCAGTAGTTTATCCACTGCAATGGGAATTCACTTACAGCTTAGTCTTTAGTGAAGGACTATAACATCTCAAACTTGGACTTTTTGGAGGCAAGATTGCACTGGCTCTTAGTGCTGCAACGTTGAGGGCTGGTTGGCCTTTGGGAACCATCCTTATGCTGACTGTCCCAATGCCCTCATGACCAAGAAAGTGGGGATGAACCTTGGGCAAGACACTCCTCATTGTAACCGAAATCAAATTCTAGCCCAGATAAATGGGTCAGCAGTTGCCTCCTCTGCTGTTGTGATAGTCTTAGTCAGACACAACATACATACATACTTAAATACTCTTCTTTTCAGTGATGTAAATTATTTTGCTAAACAAAAGCAATATGAAAGAAATATGTCCCGAATAATGGATGGTGACTGACATCCTGACCTACAAGATCAGCATTATCGCAGTGAGGTGGCAGCCCTTCACTCACTCACACACACACACACAAACACACACACACACAAACACACATACACACACGCTTGTTAGCAGCATTCAAGGGATCAAAAACATATAATAATGGTTCACAACACTGAATGAACAAAATAATGAGTCATACCTCTGATTTAAAAACAAATAACACTATAACAATGGTCCATGCCACCACTTACCGTCTTCATCCAGTGTACTGTTACTGATCCAGGCTTTCAGCCTGTGCTCTGGATCATCTCCCTTACGTCCCCGCCTCCCCTCCTGCAGCTGCTGCTGCTGCTGCTTCTTTGATGCCCCCTGCGTCTTCTGCAGTGCCGGTGGCCCGTACACCTTAAGACTGTCCACCACCAGGGGGCGGGACATGAGCTCCTGCAGCTCCACAAACTTCTGCTCCAGCCGATCCTTCCCAGCCTGCTCCACCGCCTGCTCCAGTGAGCGGTACTTCTTCATCTGCCCTCGGTGCTGAAGCTTCCTCCCACCACCCCGCCGCCTCCTCCCTTCCTGGTCGCTCATCGTCTCCTGCTGCTGGTGGTTGAAGGACAATGAGCGGTCCCTGGAGTAGCGGAGGTGGTCTCGGATCTGATCCTGGTAGAGGTTGAGGGGAGGGGGTTTATTGCTGTTGTTGTTGTTGGACCCTGTCGTCTTCAGCTTCCTGGCTGCTTTCCCGCCTTTCCTTCTGGGTTTGTAGTGGCTGCTGGTCTGGCTGTCCGTGTCGTCCAGTTTCTCCATGGACGTGTCCCTTGAGGAGGTGCTCAGGTTCAGGGTGATCCGTGGTGTCTCTCTGGAGTTGTTGCCCTCTTCGTCGTCATCGTCATCATCGTCGTCGTCCACGTCCTCAAAATCGTCATCGTATGTCGCTTCGTTTTCCACTTGGATGAAAGCCTTCTCCGGTCCTGCTGCCTTCTGCGGCTCTTCTTTTTCTTCAGTGTAGAAGTCATCCCACACTGAGTCTGACTCTCCTTGTGTCTTCAAACCCTCCACGGCAGTGATTTTAAACTGAGACATGGTGTGGGATGGTGAGTGTTGTGATCATGAAGATTTATTTTCAGCTGAATTCACAGTTTATGCTGGTTTTGGGTGAGAAGTCGATCTTGGGGGAATATGTATGCAGGTCACTTTTTTTCCTCTTTTGGTCAAAGAGTCTGAAACAACCAAATACAGTACTAAAATTGATTACAGGAATTATTTGTTTTGAAAAAGTAAACCATTATTACTGTTAGGTATGTGTGTGTCTGTGTGTGCGTGTGTTAGTTAGACAGACAGACAAACAGACGGAGAGAGGTAGGTATTTGTGTATGTAGGTGTGCATATAAATAAGTGTAATTATAATCAATGGAATACTTAAGCATCATCTGCAGTGATCACAATTCATGTACATCACAACTTTTGCTTTTTTTCATACAAACCTGCTCACATGCAGACACACACAAATGCGTGCACACATGTACACACATGCACATGAACACACACATACATGACCTGTGTGACCTGGCCCAAATGAAAAGAAATCAAATTTTATCATTTGTCATCAATATCACAAAACGTGCAAATAAAATAATATTTCCACAATACATGGTACAACAATCAACCTTAGCAAATGTAAAACAAAACTACACACTAATGTCTACATTTTGAGTAAATAGGGGAAAAGAAACCTGAAACAACTCAAAAGAAACCTGAAACAACTGAACCCTTTGAAATCATTTTAAACACAGCTATATTCATTATTCCCCAGTTAGAATAGAATGGAACAACAGAACAAAATAGAATAGAATGTGTTTTTATGACCAAGTGTACCAGCATCACAAGGAATCAATAATGAGAGGGATGGTATATAAAAAAAAAGGTACTAACATGAATCAGACATCATATACAAACACAAATACAGGTGGATTTAGACACATACACATTCAAATACAACTACAAGTGCTTGTGCATGTGGTGCTTGTGCATGCGCACACTCACTCACACCAACAGATCCAGCACATACATATAAGTGCCTCTGCATGTGCACACTCCCTCATGCGCACAGGTCCAACATTTACATGTAAGTGCCTGTGCAGGCGCACACTCACTCAAATACACAGACTGCATGCATGGTGTTTTATCACTCACCATGGAACAACAACATATTCTAATCCATCTGTAGACTCCACAGCAAAACAGTCTAACTATTTCTGCTTTGACTTATCCGAACTGTCTGGGTACATGACATTAACTTCACTGCTGCTCAGAGCCTTCCAAAGTGGTATCAATAATGATCAGAGACCTCTATTTATAGAGCATTCGATCGTCAGGAACGATATCATATCTAGCTGGCCTAACGATTCACAGAGCCATAAATCACTCCAGGTGATCAGAAAATCTTTCATTGCCATGGTTGGAAACCTTGCCATTAGCATCATGAGTCGATAAAGCTCTGGACCCCCCTTCAGACAAGCTCATGTATGTGTGAGGACACATATCAACTTGCCTGCATATGGGCATGCACACATGACATATGCAAATATGTACATGTGTATGCATTTGCACATACATGCAAGCATTGAACACAAAGACACACACACACAAGACACACACACACACACACACGCACACACACACACACACGTGAAATTTTTCTAATTCTATTCATACACATATATACATATGTGCACAGCTGAATGGTTGTGTGTACGTGTATATTGTTTATACATATCTGCATGTACAAATATGTGTGTGTACATGTATGTGTTGGTGTGTGTCGGCATGTATGCAAATTCACAAGCACATACACCTAACTGGCAATGAACACACTTTCCCAAAACAGCAAAGAAAAAAGAAAAAAAAAAAAACACACAAGAAAAACCTGTTCTGCATGATTCACACCGCAGCCCACACACTTACCCACAGAACAGATGAATAAAGCTTTACCCACAACAAAGGAGGAATTAAAACATTACTACTACAAGAACAATTCACCACCAATGAATATGGCATGCAGAAGCAAGAAGAGAAAAAAAGAAAAAAGAAAATGGTGCTCCATGATCTGAATGCAACTTAGGTAAAAGAAAAAAAGAAAGAAAGAAATTATTTAATGGAGCTGACAAGCGGTCTTGAGCAGAACTGGAAATACACAAGGGTGTAATGGGTGGTGGCTTTGAAACTACCAACTATTAAAATACCACTTTTAATTAACAGTTACCCGTTCCTTATATTCATTCTAAAACCTGCATACTTCTTGTTTTTTCAATCTTTGTTACATTTTAGTTCAGTGAAGTTCTGTTTAACTACACAAGACTTGAACTAAGGTAAAGTCCATGACTTACATATACGTACTAAACAATGGAAACAAATCAACAAACAAAAACAAAAAAAACCTACATTGAACAATACCCAACACTTAGTAAATCCACTTGACAAGGGTTGACGTTTCCAACAGTGAGAAATACAGTACCACAGACTGGTTCATGTTTCTTCCTGTTTTGTGTCTCTGCCTCACACGGAGCTGCTGTGCAATTGACTGGGATTAGGCAGGAACTCAACACTGGCATTAAACAAGCTGGGTAAATACTGCTTGGCAAAACATTTCTGGAGAGTGTTTTTAGTCCTGTTCCGTTATTCTATTATGGGCTTACACGTACTTCGATGTAGTGTACGTTTTGCTGGCAAGGATAATCTATCCATGCTGGTTATATTTTAAGGAAGGAAAAAAAGGTTGATGTTATCTTTGGGTTTGCATCAAAAGTGATTAAACACACACACACACACACACACACACACACACACACACACACAGAGATTCATACACTAGAGTATGTGTGTGTATGCAAAAGCATATCATACAAAAAGAAAGAAAAAATGCGTTTATGTGTGTACATCAACACTGATGTTTGTGTGTATCTATATATAGATAGTGTGCATGACTGATCATGCTTTCGTGTGTGTGTGTGTGTGTGTGTGTGTGTGTGTGTATGTGTGTGTGTGTGTGTTTGTGTGTGTGTGTGTGTGTATGTGTATGTATGTGTGTGTGTGTGCATATATATATATATATATATATATATATATATATGTATATATATATATATATATCATTTACTTGTGTGCATGCTTAAGAATTATATCTTTGTATATGTTGGTTTTTGTACTTTTTACATGAACATGCATTCATCTATTTGTTATCTACTTATCATTAAAACACACACACACACACACACACACACACACACACACACACACACACACACAAACCCCAAACATACTCATTCCAAACCCGTCCACCTTTTAGCCATCAGATATCTCAACCTTCTCCCAAACAAACACCTTGAAAGCAATGTCGAGTCTTTGAGCAATAATATCCTCTCTCCAACCTAAAGCGAACAGTCTGTGAAAACCGCTAGGCTCAGATTTTCTGATAAGCCATGTATTCTATGTATACACCAGCAAACTCTATAGAGCAGAGGGGATTACAATGTGACCTCCCTGGCTGCTGCATGCTGGGTCATGCTTTTGACAGGATCTATATACTTGTTGATAACGGCAACTGAGTGATGTATGGAGGTAAGGGTAACATTTATGTACCCAGCTCAGTCTCCATACAATGAATATGGATTTTTTTCTTCAACGTTTTTGTTTTTTTTCCAAGATTTACAAAATTCTAATATAATTTGAACACTGGTAAGTGAAAATATTGTACCACTTTTTCCCCAACAGTTTTTATTGAGACAAAGGTTTACAGATTCTCATATAATTTGAAAATTGGGAAGTGAAAATAGAAGACTACTCAACATTCATCAACACATTGATTCTGTATGACACTAAATATGGAATCTTTGTCAGCAACCTTTTTTTTAAAACTTACTTTTTCACTTTTCTCCTTTTTTTTTTCTTTTGTTATTAATTTTACTCATTTGCTTATGCTTATTTGTTTAATCAACTGTTTTGTTCAACTGTTCATTGGCAATCTCTCTCTCTCTCTCTCTCTCTCTCTCTCTCTATATATATATATATATATATATATACAAACATATTCATCAGTTTACTCCTCTTCCATTTGCTATTGCATTAATTAATCAATTCATTAATTCATTTAACTCTTTCTCAGGTATTTTTTACTTTTACATATTATTGCTTTCCTCAAGTTTAAAAGCCAAACGAAACAGTTAAGTCTAGCCAAAATCATTTGTTTCATTCTTATGATACTGGCAAATTTCTGAACAGTGAAAATAACTATAGCAAGTAATTTAGATAATCGTGCATTTCAAAGAATAAAAAGTTTTTGTGTGTGTGTGTTTTTGTGGGTTTTTTTTTAAAGCTGATCAGTGAATAGTAAAATATAGTTTTTGTCAACAGTAAGTTAGGTGAGGCACAAAAAAAAAAAAAAGAAAAAAGAAAAAAAAGAGAAAAAAAAAGAGAAATATATAAGAATACAGATTCTTGAGGTGTACTATCATTCATGAGAACGACTGAACGAGCTGCATGTTCAAAAGAATTACTTTACAGTATTAGGTGTATTTCTTTTATATGCCAATGTATGTCAAATTGTCTAATACTGTAGGTCTTTATGAGCTTCAAGCCCATTAAATGGGAGTTAGCACAAACATTCATTTATATTGTTATCATCATTATTATTTTAAACTTGGTGCTTATATATATATCTGAGGAATTTGAGATCCAAACGTAAACACTTATTTTGAGCATTTTACAACAATAAGTAAATGAATCAAGGCTCCAATACATCTCAGCTTCAGTAACATCCTGTTTTAGTAATATTCTGACTGAAAATATGGAAAATATTACACATGATAGTATGTGTGAAAATGCATGAATTCATATGTGTTTCTGTATGCACACACAATTTTTATTAGTTGTGTGTGTCTGGGGTGGAGGAAAGGCAATGACTTTGTCTCCATAGTCTAGTAACATCCCTTTATCTTGATTCATCTTCATTTTGTGAATATGTTTGTAAACCTGAATCTAACAAAGTGAAATTTCCAAAAGCTCCTTTACATGCTGCATACTAGATATCTGTTGATCACTTCATCTGACAGATGGACAACCAGACTTAAATTCGACTCAAGCAGTACGTGCAGTACTGTAGAAATTAGGAGAAAACAAACTGGCTTGCATACAATGAAGAAAATTTGTCCTGGACATGATTTTGAACAAGGAAATGGAATAGTATTGTTTAAAAGCGGACGCCTTCATACACAAACGCCAGTCATCTGGATTCTGCGACATTAATCTAAATCTACACACACACACACACACACACACACGTTTCAATGTATGTTGATTTTTTGTGTATGTTGTGTGTATAATTGTGCACATATATATGGCACTATACTGCTCCTACACTACCCCAGCCTATGCGTCTGCAAAACTGAACAGACATATCAAATCAAGAACTGTCACTGCACACTTAAAAGTTTATGATAAAAAATCTATATAACTGCATATATATGCAATGACGGAAAATAAAAGCCTTAAAACTATATAAATCACGAGTATTTCTTTCATGTGTAATTCAAAAACAGTAAACTAAACATATTTCATTACCAGAATGGCTATATTGACTGTTTTTCATTCAAGTGGCTGAACACTGTATATTCTGTTGTGGTTTTGGCTACATTCACGGAAGGCATCCTGTGACACGAAGCAGTGTGACAGCAATATGCACGTTCAGTATTCTAAAAAAAATCAACACAGAAGACGAATACACATCTTGTGTTCCCATAGAGCCAAATACAAAACAATGCACACACTCACATGCACTCATTGCAGAGTCACACGTGCCCTGACTGAAAACTGTTCCCAGGTATTGAAAAAAGAACGACTTACATAATCCAAAGTGGCACTTCAACTTTTCTTGCTGTGATCTGATGCCATTTTTTCCTCCCAAACTCTTACAACAGTTCAGTTTTTTCCGACAACAACACAACGTGAACCTTCCGCTGGAAACGCTGTATGTGTGGCGTCCATAGAAGCGCGCCAAATACCGCGAGAGTTACACCGTCTCCAGGGCAACAGCTTCAAAAATGGCGGCGAGCTCGTGAAGACGGGCATGTTAAAAAGGCACGAACTGTTGTCAAAATAGCCGGGATTGGTATGTGCGACTTGTTTGAAGGGGAAAGGGTAAGCAGACATAATGTTTTTATGTTGAGTTTATTTTGATTGATTCATTCTCTCATAACTGTCATGTGTATTGTCACCATGTATGCACTTACTTTCATACCATATACTTTGAGTTGAAATAGCAAATTTAGCTGTAGATTGAGATAATGTGGCAACACACACACACACACACACACACACACACACACACACACACACACACACACCACAAATACACTTGGTGACTAACACTTTTCTTTTCCTTTTTACCTTTTTTGTTTTGTCTGGTATCATATTTTGTGAAAAAACATAAAATCAAATAAGAACAACAGCAACAGAGATATACATCCCTTTTTATCTGAAAAAAAATTTTTTTTCACAAAATTTGGAGAACATGTTTGAAAAGGAATGAACAGGAGTGCCATGTTAAACAGGGACAAGTTTCGGTAATCAGACAGGTAATATGAAAATAAGCTTTTTGTGCCATTGTTGGTTCAGGAATTAGGTCTGTCTCTCTCCTCCTCACACACACACACACACACACACACACACACACACACACACACACACACACACACACACACACACACACACACATACACACACACACACACACATGCACATCTTTCTTACTACCCCCCTCTCCCCTCACTTTCTTACTTGTGCACTGTGAATGACCGCTTTATACAGTGACTATCCTTGGCACACAAAATGTTTAAAGAAAGAAAGGAAAAGGATTCTGAGAGTAATGTATCTTTATATGTGAAAGTCTGGTTGAAAAGAATAACATGCAAACTGATTTTGTATGCCTTTAGATTTCATCAGA
Organism: Babylonia areolata; assembly: GCF_041734735.1. Lineage (NCBI taxonomy): Eukaryota > Metazoa > Mollusca > Gastropoda > Neogastropoda > Buccinidae > Babylonia > Babylonia areolata. The sequence goes on along the minus strand of NC_134885.1, from coordinate 34,609,417 downwards.
AGAAACAGGACTAACAAAGCGGGGAAAAAACAACAACAAAAAACAAAAAACAAAAACAAAAACAAAAAACAGAAAGAACAAAAACAAATGTCTAAGTTTTAGGCTTTACTTTTTGTCCAGTATATGTGATCAAGGATGTCCATCATTTTTCATATGTTGCATTTTCATTGCATCACACAGTCTTTCAAACAGACTGGGATCACTCAGCCTCTGGGCGGACTTTGTGTTGTCATGGAAGCTGAAGAATAGTTTGTCAGGTGTGGGATGGGTGTGGGTGAGAGAGAGGGGTGGGGGAGTGGGGGTGCAGGAGGATGTGTGTGAAGGGGATACAGAAACAGACCAGGAAGATGTCAGGTTTGTAGACTGTGGAGCTTCCTGTGATCAGAATCAATCATGGGTCCAGTATCTTGTTCCAGAGCGCATTTCTTTCTGGAAACATGTCGGCTGGCATCACCAAGCTGCCCACCTTGGAAGAACGAGAGAACCTGATGGAGGATGTGTCTCCTCACAGATCTGGCTTCACTCCACGCCCCTTACAACAGCTTGCCATCCAGAAACGCCCACGTGAAATGATTGACATCGAATGCCAGCATTTTCTCCGCAGCTCAACGGATACCTTCACACACCAACACCCGTCCGTGCCATTTCAACTATGGCTGGAGGCTGGGAAGTATGATGCGCCATTCCCCGAGCGTCCGGACCCCAGCTACAACAGCAATATCTGGAGAAACTTCCGGCGCCATTATGGTTTCCAGACATCAGCAGATGGCCGCAAGATGTCAGATGTGATTGCGGCAATGTATCCCCTCAACATCCCCACAGCTTCAAAAGTGGGTGATAACACTTTTGAAAGGTATATTCGAGACACAGCTTTGTTCAGGGATAAGAAGAAGAGAGCAGTGGCAATCAAACAAACACGAGCAGACCTGGAGGAATTCAAGAAACTCAAGAACAGGACAGAAGCTCGACACCCTCCTTTGGATAAGTCAGGTAGGTTCCATTTTTACTGAATTTCATCAGTCCTTTGTCTCTGTTTTAGTTACAGTGTAGGTGGATAATTAGTTTTGATATATGGTGCACAATTCCTTGAGTAGCAGATTCCAAGTGTGTGTGTGTGTGTGTGTGTGTGTGTGTGTGTGTGTGTGTGTTTATATGCTCTTCTGTGTTCTTTGTATGTTCTTCTGTGTACTTAAGTTTTTAAAAAAATCTGTCTGTTTGTAATCCTGCATACGCTAAAAGGTGTTAAAAGGAAACTCAGTCTTGAAGTTATCTTCAAACCAATGCTTGCAGGCAACATCCTCCCTCCTGAAAACTACAAGCATTACGCTCATCGCTTCGTTCCTGTCGACTCGCCGCCCCCCACGCCCCCACCTCCCGGGCAGAAAACAGACATGTTTGGACGGCGCTATGTCCCTCGCTCTCAGCCCCACCTCTGGAAGCTGTCCTACAAGCTGAATCATCCGGAGTATGTCAAGCTGCAGGAGGAGATCGCAAAGCGACGGAAGTTGATCGAGGAGCGGCAAAAACGTAAACGGATCCTGCCTTCCCCTGTCAGCTTTGACGGTCTTCATATTGATCAGTGATTGTTGTTGTTGTTGTTGTTGTTCTGCTTTGATGTTGTCTGTTTTGGTGTTTGTTGTTGTTGTTGCTGTTGTTGTTTTATTTCAAAATGATCTTCAAGGGGTTTTCTTCTTCTTCTTTTTTTTGTTTTGTTTGTTTTCCTTTTTTTTTGTGGGGTAGTGGGGGGTGGGGAGAGGGATATGAAAGCGATAATGATGATTTGGAAGGAGACAAGGGGTGGAGGTGGGGTGGGGGAATGGGAAAAGAAAAAACAGAGATAGAAGATAGAGAGAGGAAGCAGTGTGTGTGTGTGTGTGTGTGTGTGTGTGTGTGTGTCTGTGCATGTGCGCTTTTGTGTATGTGTGAGAGAGAGAGAGAGAGTGATAGTTTATCATTTATGAAATACTATATCTTGAGAAACGAGAGAATAAGTGAGTCAAGTGAGATTCATTTGGCCAAAGACTGGTTTGTTATTGTTGTTGCTGATTTGCATTGGATCACAAACATGTTAACTTAAGTGCATTGTGGTGTGTTTTTAGCCACTGTATTATATTGCACGTTTGAGTAGTTTGCTTCTGGAATTCCACACGCACAGCCAGTTATCTCTTTCTGGCTCTGTAAATTTGCATGAGCACTATGTAGAGAGGAAAAAGAAAACATTTCATGGAATATACATTAGAACATTAGTAGTGAAAGTTATTTTGGTGATCTTGAAACATAGGTATATGACTAACACTATCATTATCATTGAAAGTGAATTCTTTCCATGCATCATTTCTATTGATGTTTGTATATGTCTGGCAATCATGTTTTATTTTGATTTCTGCTGATATCTGCTTTCCATTAACATATGTTTTGAAAGTGACTTTTTTGTCACCATTTCAAGTGATATTTAAAATTGATTAACTTTTTTTTTTAAGTAGTGTGTGTGTGTGTGTGTGTGTGTGTGTGTGTGTGTGTGTGTGTGTGTTCTTCCATGGGTGTTTCTGAGAAACATATCAAAATGACTCCTTTCAAACCTAATGTCAAAACTAATTATCTCAGAGTGTGGCCTTTTCCACTTGAGTAATGTACAATCATTAAAAATCTTTAATAAAAGTCTTTAGAATCTATGTCAGTGTAAGTGATCCTGACCTGTTGCCCCCTCAGGTAATGATTAACAGACAGGCATCAGGCTCTAGGTCAGTGATCTTGGACTGTCTTCTTGTTTCTTTGGTTCTTTGACTGAGATTTTTTTTACATCGGAATCAAGATTTCCTTTCCCAGTTCATGGCCAAAATGTGTCTTGGAAAAGTGCCCCCCCTCCCCACACCCCCACCCCCTTTTTTATTTATTTTTTTAGATTAAAAAAAAAATCTTTTAAATTATTATGAGTTGTGTTTTTTGTTTTTGTTTTTTATTTTTATTATTTAAAAAAAAATACATTTCTGTCTTCTTGTTTTGGGGTAATATGACTGACTATGACAGAATCAACCATTTCCTTTTCAGGTTCATGGCCAAAATGTATTCTGGAATAGTGCCTTTTTCACCTGTGATGTTATGTATTACATATATGTTACATATATATATGTTATGTATTCTATATGTTATGTATATATATATATATATATTATTGAGAAGAAAATGGCTTTTATGTCAGATACTAAGTACGGGCATTAATCTCTAGAGAAAAAAAAAGAGAGTTATGTGCAGGAAACTGCATTCATTAAAGGTAAACAGACGGTTGAGGTAGGCTGAAATTTTGTGAAAGTGCAATACATGCAGTAGATGTACTCTATGCTGATGTTTTTGTATTGACAGTATGTCCAGGAAAATCAGTGATCATTTTCTTTGATTTCATAGTTGACATAGATGGCAGAAATGACCCTCTTGCTCAGTCAAGTCACATTATCAGTTATTTAAGAGAAAATGAAAGGAAAAGATTTCCGTTACGTATTTAGCATTTGGTATAAGTGATGTAATTGATTTGCTGAACAAAAATTATACAATCACAAGAGAAGTCCAAATTAAGAAATATAGACTGACTTCTGCGTTCACTCGTATGCACACGAGTGGGCTTTTACGTGTATGACCGTTTTTACCCCGCCATGTAGGCAGCCATACTCCGTTTTCGGGGGTGTGCGTGCTGGGTATGTTCTTGTTTCCATAACCCACCGAACGCTGACATGGATTACAGGATCTTTAACGTGCGTATTTGATCTTCTGCTTGCATATACACACGAAGGGGGTTCAGGCACTAGCAGGTCTGCACATATGTTGACCTGGGAGATCGTAAAAATCTCCACCCTTTACCCACCAGGTGCCGTCACCGTGATTCGAACCCGGGACCCTCAGATTGACAGTCCAACGCTTTAACCACTCGGTTATTGCACCCGTCAGAGACTGACATGTACGCTAAGTTTGACCACAGTGAGATTGCAGCCTTCACTGACAAGCATACCCCTCAGCAGCAGTTAAGAGGTTGTTTTGTTGTTGTTTTTAAGTTGATGAAGGTTCAGGTAAACATACTGTAGTTTTGTTTTAGTTTTGTTCAAATTAAAACCCTGATTGCATTGAGTTGGTTTGACAAAAGGGGGAGAACGGCCTTTTCCTTATTTATGTCTCAACTTTTTAGAGAAAATTGATCAAAAAGATATAATATATTGAGTATGGAAGCCGTTCTTTGGTGGAAGTGTCTTGATCTCAGATATACACAACTGTGATGGCACTGGGAGAAAAAAAAAAGACTGTGATGTTTTACTGTAAATGCTGTTGTTGATAAAATATTCATAATCAGCAGTATCATATTTCCAGTCTAAGTCAGTGAATTTTGTTTGTGCTGAGAATGATCAGTCCTTTTGTGTCTTTTACATACATACATATATATATATATATATATATATATATATATATATATATAAAGTTCACTATTACTTTGCCCGAAATGATATTGCTGGCATGATATGTTATGGACATTTGCCTTGAATAATGTTGTTGACATGATATTTACAATCTGCAGTATTATGTTTTTTTCTCTTCAAGTCAGTGAATTTTTGTTTATGCTGAAAAAAATCAGTCTGTTTTCTGTTGTTGACATAATATTTACAATCTGCAGTATTACTTTTTCTCTCTGAACTCAGTGATTTTTTGTTTGTGCCGAGACAAATCACTCTTTTTTTCTATGGATGTTTTCACCACATCTTTTAAGGGCACTAGTCTGCACATTAACTTATTTTCTTGTGCACCAATGATGAATTGTTGATCAGCTTTTGCTGATATATTTATGCAAAGTCATTCTGTTTGTCTGATGTAACATGTCACTCACAAGTTTGTGTGTGTGTGTGTGTGTGTGTGTGTGTGTGTGTGTGTGTGTGTGTGTGTGATTTTCCCTCCATGCAGTGAATAATATTCATTTAAAGTATATGGCATCAACATTATTACAACAGATTTTATTTCATACACAACAAATATCAATCACATGGTGTCCTAGTCATAGTGATATTATCTGTTTGATATCATTATATCAGTTTTGAATGCATGTTGTTATTTTTTGCGCATTATATCAATGCTCACTTCTGTGTTCATACTTGCGTACACATGCATGTACAATCGCACACATGCATGCACTCTTCTAATAAAACATTTACACACAGGCACACACCCAGACACTTATGGTATATATATATGTTACATGAGATGCCTGACCTACACATAAAAGCCAACACACTGGTCAGAGCTCATGTGCCAACCCAAGGTTCATATAAAAAAAATAAAACAAAATAAGATAGCCAAACAAAACAGCAAGTAGGTAAACGTAATAAAATAATAAAAGCGAAAGACACATAGATGGCAAATGATTGAAATAAAACATTTTTTATTCAGTGCAAAACTCTGAAATGTGACTTCTGACTCATTTTGCCATGGAAGAAAATGTGTCTCTTTGATATATATATATACATATATATATATATATATATATATATATATATTGTTGTTGTTGAGAATGTTTCCAGTTTGATATTACTGGTTCTGACACTTGTGCTCGTTATCATATATGGCAACTAGGAATGATCTATACTGTCTTCACTTGTGGTGGGCAAAAACAAACACATGCAGCGTTGTGTTTTTTATGTTTAAAATGCATATGTATTTCTTTCATAGTTACTGTTCATTTTCATATGTTGGTGGGAAAAAACCAACAACAAACACATGCAGCATTGTTATTTGATGTTTAAAATGCACATGTATTTCTTTCATAGTTACTAATTCATTTTCACTTATTGTGAAAAAAACAACAACCCCAAAACAAACAAACAAAAAACCTACATATGGCATTGTTGTTTGATGTTTAAAATACACATTATCTTTTTTTAGTTACCGTTCATTTTGTGAACAGTAGTTTACACAGATGTATACAGATGTGATTTCTTATTAGTTTGGGTTTGTTTGTTTTTTTCAATAGTTATTGCTCACCATGTGTGCTCAAAACTCGTTGAGATTAATAAATATCACATTGTGATTCTTCTTTTGCTCTGTTTTATACTTCTCTTGTTCTTTGTTTCTTTGTAAGTATTTTATTTCATGTCTGCACAAATCTGTAGGTGGGCCCCAAATGAGTTGAGTGATAGTCGAAAGCCAGCAGATGACAATTCTATTACTTGAAGCGATGTTTTGTTTGAAATATGAAAAGATAATAGTTTAAACAAATGATTCCTTCATTTCATCCATTCAAATTCAATGCATCCTTTAACATTAATCTGGGTTGCTTCCTTCATCGAAAATTAAAAACCATATTAAAAAAAACCCCAACAAGTTATTGTGTAATTGTTGACTCAAGACATTGCTTGTCAGTTATTGCTTGAAGCATTTCTAAAATAATACATGATGCAGTGCACAAAATTTGACATTCTGAGAAACAATGGAAAGAGGTTTCAGTTTCAAAAAGAAAAAGAAAGAATATTGACATGAAAACTGTAAAAATGTGTGGAAGAAAAACACCAATGGAAAAAGTAATGGTGATGTAAAAAAAAGAAGAAAAAGAAATAGAAAAAGAAAAAAGGACCTACATGCAACTGTGGTGGAAAAAAGAAGAAAAAAGCAACAAGATCAGGGAAAATGAATAATAGAAAAACTAAAGCTGCTTTGTTTTCACCTTCTTATCTTTTTCCTTACTGAATTGTATTCAGTTGTACTATCTCTCAGAGTGAACTATCAGTTGTTCTTCCCAGGGAGAGCATGTCACTGCAGTACAATGACACCTTTTGTTTTTCTTTCTTTTTTTCTGTCTATAAGTATGTTTGCTTTGTTATCAAAGTGGATTTTTCTACAGAAGTTTGCCAGTGAAACCTTTCAGATGCCATGGGTTCTTGTTCATGTGCTAACTGCATGCTGAACACGGGACCTTGGTTTATTGTCTCACACAAAGGACTGTTTTGAGTATCTAAACCTTAATTTTCTTCACTCACAAATGATTTATATTCACATTGCAATGACCCGTGTTTTCTTTAACTCACTCGGGACGACAAGTTTTCTCCCTTGCTTTTCCCCACAGACGGCCCATTTGTAAGGGTTAGGAAAAAAATTACAAAAAATACAAAATACTGTGTAAGAAAATGAAACTTTCAGAACTGGTTTATTACGTGTTGAGCTATTACATGTAAAAAAAAAAAAAATCAAATTTCTCATCTTATTTTTACAGTTTTGCCATATGTAGAAAATACTGCCAATTTTTCACCCCGAATCACCATACCCATGCTCGCTTTCTGCATTAAATTCGCTTTCTTCTTCGTCATCATCCACCTCTGCAATGTCCGACCCTTCAGTTTGTAGCATTTCAAGTACTTCGGCAACCCTAAAACATTGCCGTCACTGCCTTGTTCGCTTCACAACATTCCGAGAAGAGGCTGCTTTGCTAACAGGCTAGCACACGAGCAGACGACCGGTCAGTGACTTTGTCAGCGTGTGTGCGAGACAGGCCACACATCCCATATTAACCAATCACACTCTTCGATTGTGGAGTGACCCAGAATAGCGCACTCTGCTTGGCTAATCACAAAATCACGTGTACAGCGCATGATGGAATTTTACTTTCGGAGAATGCTATTACATTCCTTTTTCTGAAACCGAATACGTTTTGTGTAGGAATGCGTGAGCATTCCTTCGTCCGGAAAGAGTTAATCGACCACTCAATGTCAGTTATGTAATACATACAGAAGAAAGAAATTTGTGAAACAGACTAAAGCACAAAAATAGCATGGCAATATAGAACGCATGTGGAAGAAAAAGCGGTAAAAAAAAGAATATATTCAAAAGAAAGATCAAGTCCTTTTGACAGTAACTTTATAGCACAAGAGTGTTCAAATAAATATATTTAAAAAAAAAATCCTCCTCATGGATTGTTTCAACTATTGAATCGCTCTTCTAATTTAATACTTGCACACACACACACACACAAAGGCTCAATCAAGTCAAAGCAACACTGAACAAGAGATTTTTGCACATCATGCATTAAAATATTACCAACTGAACATTCACAAACGAGAACACAAAAAAAGAAGTCCAAAATATCATCTTTGGAAGATCCTCAATTTTATTGCACTTTCAGCTGATGGTTCCTTTTGAAAATAATCTCATAGATCGGCACATTTTTTAAATGAAATTTATCAGATTACTAGTACAGTTTTAAAACTCACAAATCCACTTAGCAGGACAATGATTATGGGAAAAATATCTTTAAAAAAAATAGAAGAAAGAAAAAAAAAGAGAAGAAAAATGATTGTCAACATTTGTTCTTTACAGCTGTTATCAAAACAGAGATGCTACTATGCAAAATGTTCATCATACTTAATAATTTCATGTAAAAATTCACTCTGTCCATAACAAAGTAAGAAAACAAAAATCCCTTGCACAAACATAATCATATGAAACACATCTCAGTAAGCTTTTTATATGCTCTAATACATATCAAATCACAACAAGTCAGCATAAACTGCAGGCAGTAGAGGCACAGCAAGATACACACACACAACACACACTGAAATCCCAAATAACTAGCCACAATGGTGAAGTGGTAAAAAAAAAAGAAAAAAAAAAAGTAGTACAAGATCAGCACTCTATGCTACAAATGTATTCACAAATCAGCCCCTTCCTTTCTCTGTGGCTGCCTCCACACTCAGCTCTTTCAAGTCTGGCCATAAAACCCACCTCTTTCCAAAATAGCCTCCCTTCCCTGCCTCTTCCTTGTCTTTAGTTTCTCCAGTTTTAGAGTTATGAGAATGACTGGTGCGAAAGCGCTTAGATTTGTCTATGCACAAGATTCAGCGCTATATAAGTACCATTATTATTATTATTATTATGAAGTGGTTAGCATCGGTGACTGATGACTGGGAGGACTCGGGTTCCATCCCCATCAGAGGTGGGTTTTTTTTCTTTGGCCCATCCAGGTTCTAACCAAAGTTAGAGCTCGAATGGGAAGAATCGGACAACACAGTCTATCCGTGTGTTATGTGGTGTGTGTGTCTATCTGTGTGTTATGTGGTGTGTGTGTGTGTGTGTGAGAGAGAGAGAGCTCATGCATGCAACCTTGTCTTTTGCTTTGATATATATTTTCAGATTTTTTTAAAGTTTGAAATTTGTGTATTTCATTATTTCATTACTTATAGATAACTTTTTTGTCTCTCTCTCTCTCTCTTTTTTTTTTAAACATGTAAAATGCTTTGAGCTCTAAAAGAGAAAAAGTGCTGAATAAGTGTTCATTTGTGTGTGTGTGTGTGTGTGTGTGTGTTGTTTACCCAGTAACTTTTCTGTTCCCAAATGCTCAGAACATGCTATCTTGTATTCTTATATTTTCTGGGTTTTTTTTGTTGTTTTTTTTGTTTTTTTTAAATTCTTTTAAAAATAAATTTCATAAGTTAAAAAAAAAATATTAGCTTTTGTTCCTTTCTATCTTTCTTTACCAACTACTTCAACAGGTAAAACACATAAGTACATATTCCAGAAATTTAATTTTTAAAAGCGGTAACATATCAATTGAAGGGTATGGAATGAGTTAATCACCAGGACAACTACAATACAAAACACTCTCTGCAGTGAAAAAATAACAAGTTCACTTATGTAGAAAAGGAAATTCTTTTCCCTAAGATTATGTTTATAATCTAACTTACATACTGTAACTCACTGGAGCAGATTTAGGCAGGGGTCTGATTCTTGTCCTGTGAAGTTAGCTGTGGCTAGTAACCCCCCTCAGTATATTACCTCCCTTATGTTTACCCTCCCTGTGGGTGGAGTGGTATTTTTGCACAGGACAGAAACTAGACCCCTGCTGGAATCTGCAACAATGGGTAATGGTGTAGTATGTGTAACTGAAAACAAGATTAATGACATAACATTGATCCATTAAATTACATCACAATCGCATCATATTTGTTGCTGCCCCACATGTCAAAAAGTCAGGTCAGTCCAATATCACATGTACAATCTACTTTCTTTTTAGGAGAACAGTAACAATTTCACAAGGGAATTAAAAACAATTTTTTAAAAATCAACAACATTTGATCAGAGCATTAAATGACACCACATTGTATGACACAACACTTTTTTCACCAACAACAAAAAAAAGCACAGCTGTATTCTACTGTATTGCACTTTTATCAACAGTGCTGCTCATCATGAATACTTGACCCATCGGACACAACTGGCAATCTCTCCATATCTAATCACTCGCCCCTCACACGTGTCTGACCCTGGTTGCGACCCTGGAATTGGTTTTTGTCAGTAACACACAATGCATGGAGTTAAAAAACGTAAGTAAATGAATAAATTTATAATTCATCAAGTTGTTTGAAAAAAAAGAAAAGAATTATTAACTGATTATTGTGGTGACATTATACTGGGGTGTTAGAAAGAAAATACAAATAAATTCAGAGTTAGATAACACATTATTCTGAATTCATTTAAGTTTTTTTGTTTTTTTTGTTGTTTTTTTTTAATCAAAAATTGTAAACTGACGCTAAAACAGTGAAACCAAACGATCCCAAAACAAGTAAATAATTCAAACACACACACACACACACACACACCCTCCCACACACACACATCTATCTATCTATCTATCAATCTATAGATATAGAACTTTCTGAAGAGGCACATATAAGATAACCATAAAAAAAATCTGAGCATGCTTCCATTTGACTGAAAAGTGCACCGGTAAATCTGTATCATGTCTTCGATCACAAAATGCTTACCAGTTTAGTTAGAACATCTGAAAGCGGATATTCCCATCTCCCACTTCAACCCTCTCTCTCTCTCTCATCCTTCACAGCAAAAAAACCCGACAAAACAGCAACACAAAATATAAATGAATAAATAAATAAATTGATTAATAAAATGTGAAAAAAATGAAGCTAAAAATAACCACTTAAGTAAACATGAGCACATGTACATTTCATGTGTATCAAAAAAAAAAATGTATATATACACACATCAATCATAGATCACCAAATCAGCCAAGTCTGTTGGCATCAAAAAATCAGCCATTTCTGTCTGCAATCAACAATGCTGGTCTCATATCCACAACATAAAAATAGCCACTTGAGTAACCTTGAGCACATGTACATTTCATGTGTAAAAAAATACACATCTATCTATCTATCTATCTATCTATCTATCTATCTATCTATCTATATATATATATATATATATATATATATGTATTTAATATTAATCACTGTTCACCAAATCAGTCATTTATGTCTGCAGTCAACAACGCTGAACTCATATCCAGAGCATAACTATTAAAATGCATCACAATCACTGCCCCTGATCTGCGCTTCATACAAATTTAAAAAACACTTCATTTTCATGTATAACAAGCACCACCAAAAACATCAAGCATAACATGCCATGTAACAACACAGAAATCATCAGTGTGAATTTCCTACGGAACAGACTGATCACAAACGACTGAATTAAGTAAAAGATGTTGTTGCCAACCATCCGCATTTTCCTTGTCCCAACCAGTTATGCTCAACACATTCTCTCTGATAAAATCAAGCACCTACACACATGTGTGCAAAAAAAACATGCATACACACGTGCATGCACAAACACACACATCTACATTCCCACACACTAACAAACCCCACTCGCAAACACACATGTACAGAAACACATAACACACATACACACACTCTACACCCACACATGCAAACACACACAAAACACATGCACATACCTCACAAACACACACACACACACAACACACACAAAAACTAAACAAACACACACACACACACCTCCCACAATTTTCAGCCAGCAAGATGCTCTTTTTTGCCCCCAGATTCTGACCTCTGTAACTGATGAACTGTCAGTGCTGAAAACTCAGCTGAAAGTTGGTCATCATGCCACCGGACGGAAGATTTCCATTCAGAATACCAAATTAAAACACGGGATGCAGTCAGGGGTAACTACAGACATGACCAGACAAAATTCCATTCTTTTTCCAGATCTTTTCAAAGACCAGACTGAAAATTTTCCATACAAACTCAATGCCACGCTGAATCAAAAATGTGTCTGCAACACCACTGATGAAAATGTTTGTTGTCTTCAATTGTTGCTGTTCTGGGTGTGTGTGTGTGTGTGTGTGTGTGTGTGTGTGTGTGTTAAACTTCTTGTTGAATGGCGCAGGTCAAATTCAAATTCGGATGGTAAACTTTACTGTTACTCTTAATCACTGACAGAAACAATTTATAATAGTTCATTTCAGTTATACAGAGAATCGAAATTAAAAACTTCTATTTTTTAAGAGACTTTTAAAGAATTAAAAAAGTATGTGTTTTTTTCTCTTTTTTTTTTTTACAACACAAAACAGGGTAATTTTGTTTTGTTTTACTTTTATTTATTTATGTATGTTATTTATTCATTTACTTACAAATTCTGGAAAAAAAACACTTTGAAAAGCTGTGTGAACCCTGTCCAACACTGTTTCAGTCACTGATGGCCAGATTCTGAGGAAGCCAGCACCAGAAATCATCCATCATGACCTGTGCAGTGTTCTATGACTGGTGGTTCATGATCTTCAATGCCAGCACAGCATACTTCAGTCAACACATTCTACCCCCACAGTTACATGCCTGCAACGACTCCCCTGGAAACAGCACTACATGCAGTAAAAAAAAACCCCAAAAAAAACACAACACAGGGCGGTTCACTAAAACGGCAAAAATTGATGGAGAATTACTGATCTCTTCAACTACAGCTAGGTTTCTTCTACAGGGTGGTTGAGGGTCTGGTACCAGCATTCACTCTGAATGATTTTATCACACCGCAGAAACCAGGACGACGCATCCGCTCCACGAGAGACAAGAGCACATACCTGCCACAAAACCCTGTGGAGAACTATGTTAGAAACAGCGATAGATGCTACTGTGTCCCTGAAACAAACACCGACCAGTACCGATACTCTTACTTCCCAAAGACAATAATAGAGTGGAACCATCCAGACGATACCATCGTCCACAAAAAGTCAGTGGATAGTTTTAAATCGGCTCTGGCAAAAGCCAGAAGCCAGTAACACCAACGTGCTGCGCACCCCCACCGTCACGTTTCTGCCAGTAAACGGATGTAAGCGACGTATTAATCCAGATCCAGATCCAGATTCAACTGGTCGAACAAAGCTTCGTTTTCATGCTTCCAGAATCCACAAATGGTTCAGTTTAGAATGCCAACTGCACCAAGCAAGAATAAACAAAATAAGAAAAGCAACTTGGTATGAAAAAATGACGGGCGCAATAGCCAAGTGGTTAAAGCATTGGACTGTCAATCTGAGGGTCCCGGGTTCCAATCACGGGGACGGCGCCTGGTGGGTGAAGGGTGGAGATTTTTACGATCTCCCAGGTCAACATATGCGCAGACCTGCTAGTGCCTGAACCCCCTTTGTGTGTATATGCAAGCAGAAGATCAAATACGCACGTTAAAGATCCTGTAATCCATGTCAGCGTTCGGTGGGTCATGGAAACAAGAACATACCCAGCATGCACACCCCCGAAAACGGAGTATGGCTGCCTACATGGCGGGATAAAAACGGTCATACACGTAAAAGCCCACTCGGGTGCATACAAGTGAACGTGGAAGTTGCAGCCCACGAATGCAGAAGAAGAAGGAGGTATGAAAATACTCGTACCTGGCCCACAGGGGAAGCAATCATGGAACGAGTTAACTTGTACCTGGACCAGAATGAGTTATTCCATGTTTAATCTGCCAAAAAAAAAAATTCAAATGCATAGAAATTGAAACAGATACACTGACACTGTGAGCAATATTTCCCACTCACCCCTCACTTCCTTTAAAGGAAAGCTGGAAGAAGCCACTGGTCCTGAGTGCCAAACGTGAGAAACAAGATAGGATTCTGGGAACGTGGGGAGCATGTACGAAACAGGAAAAACTGGCCCAACCAACATTTCCTTCACTTCCTTTCCATTGACTTGTGGACAACAGAATCCAAACAACAAAACATACACATGTACACATATTGGTGTCTTTCCTTTTGATAACAAAACATCTTTTGAAGCCAAGCACAACATCTTCATCACAATTACAACAAACCTGAAGCATACTGTTATAACAAACTGCTGTTTAACTTCTTTGTTGATATTTTATCCATTTATGTAAACCATGATCTTGAAAACAGGTCAGATATATTTCACAGGAACATTTACCATGCTTTCCAGTTGATATAGTTGTAAAAAAATAATAATTAAAAAATCTAAAAAAACAAAACAAAAAACAAACACACACACACACACACACACAAAACAAAAAAAACCCAAAAAACTGGTAAACTGATATGGGTTGATCTATAGAATTAAAAAAAATTAATTTTGAATATAACACAGGTCTATACCCTCCATTCCATAATTTTTCAAATTAGCATTGAAACAGAGCAGATCATGCAATGTACACATTCCATTTTTAAGCAGCTGACCTTTTTTTTTATTATTCATTCTAGATCAATCATTCACTCTTCATATCCCATGCATTTATTTAAATGACATGTATGAACGTGTTGGGACTGCACAACCATCAAAATGTCAGAAAACACACCAAATACCTGAAAATACTTTCAGTATCATCCCCCTGAGACCCTCCAAAAGATTTCACAAACAAACATCACAAAAGCCTTACACTTTAGCAAACACATTTCTCAACAGTTCAGAAACCAAAATGATTCTAGACTAATCAAAAAATAAAACTGATTGTTCTTAGACTGTTGATAAAACTTGCTGAATCACTGGAAGAAGGAACACAGGAGCGCTGGCACTTTTAATTCACGGAGAGGACGACGACCAGAACGATGATGATGACGATGACGAGCAACAGTACCAGAAGGCAGCACATCTTCTTCCTGGATCTTTTCTGCAACACACCGACACCAAGGTTCTTTTTCTTTTTTTTTCTTTTGCGTTCACTCGTATGCACACGAGTGGGCTTTTACGTGTATGACCGTTTTTACCCCGCCATGTAGGCAGCCATACTCCGTTTTCAGGGGTGTGCATGCTGGGTATGTTCTTGTTTCCATAACCCACCGAACGCTGACATGGATTACAGGATCTTTAACGTGCGTATCTGATCTTCTGCTTGCATATACACACGAAGGGGGTTCAGGCACTAGCAGGTCTGCACATATGTTGACCTGGGAGATCGTAAAAATCTCCACCCTTTACCCACCTGGCACCGTCACCATGATTTGAATCCGGGACCCTCAGATTGACAGTCCAACAGCTTTAACCACTCGGCTATTGCGCCCGTCGCCACCAAGGTTCAACACTCTTTTCATTCATTTTATTATTTAAAAAATATATATAAAAAAACACTTCTTTCTTTTTTATTAAAGAATCTTGGGGGTGGGGGGACAGGAGTGGTGTGTGGGGGGTGTCTGATGATAATCGGTCATGGCACAGATGGATCAGGACATGATTTAATGCACACTTTTTTTTTTCTTTTTCTTTTTTTTAACTGTCAGTGTTGTCCTCAATGCATAACAAAAAATGAACACCAGATCCTTGCTATAATATACATATAATTATATACATTTTTTTTTTTTTTTAAACTCAATTTGCACTGGCAGAATCAGTCAGCTGTAGGACTTCTGATCCAGTGCTCACCAGTGGTCCAGGTTCGAGGCCCCTGTTTTGGCATGGTGTTGTGTCCTTGGGAAGGGTGCTTTACTCCCGGTTTTCCTCACTCCAACCAGGTGTGAATGGGTACCTGACATCCTTTGGGGAAAGTTAAAAATGGCGGAAGGAGAGGACTGGGCCCAGCCTTCCTATGCCAAACCCTAATCACAGTGGATAAGAAATCACTGTCCCCTTTGGCTGAAAAAGACTATGGAACCTTCAAATTTTAACCCCTTTTTTTTTTGTCTTTTTGACTCCCTTGTGTAAACAAAGTGAGTCTATGTTTTAACCCGGTGTTCAGTTGTCTGTGTGTGTGTGTGTGTGTGTGTGTGTGTGTCCGTGGTAAACCTTAACATTGACATTTTCTCTGCAAATACTTTGTCAGTTGACACCAAATTAGGCATAAAAATAGGAAAAATTCAGTTCTTTCCAGTCATCTTGTTTAAAACAATATTGCACCTCTGGGATGGGCACAAAAAAATAAAAAAATGAAGCCTAATTATAAGCAAACTGCATTTACTGTTATATTTATATTTTTTGTATTCTCTAAACTTGGCACTTTGGTCTGATGTTCTGACACAACAACAAGAGCAGTCATTAATATCATTTTTTATTCAAACAGGGAACTTCTTTTGCTAAGCATGGAAGTTTTATTTATTATGCAAACGTTTTGGTGCAGATAGTAAAAAAGGGAAATTACTCTGTAATTAATGCTAGGGGACTTAATTTGCTATTCACTGATCTTTCTCATCTTAAACATTACATTTTGAAATTATACTCAGTACATATCACAAGTGAGTCTTGAAGGCCTTGCCTCTCTTGTCTTAACCTTTTAACACAACTGTCTGGTGGCACAGACAACACCACATGCACAAATATAAAGTTCTCACACACATTCCTCTGCATCACACTGATGGTTTGCCAATTCATTTAGCAGCCTTTCTAAATTTTCATTTCCATGCTGGCACATACATGTCTAAGCTGGCTGGCATTGCAATCAGTTAAAGAAATCCACCACACACATTTTTTCCTCCCAGAATGCCACATATTTTTTTTGCATTTTTGTAATGCAGCAATATTTTTTGTTTGTTTTCTGCAAAAAAGCAATACAGATAAATCAGGATGGTATAGGCATGTCTGTGAGGGGTAACAATGCCTCAACAACTTCCACGTTATGGTTTCAATCTTTACTACATTACAAGAGGACCTGAAAAAAATTTTTCTGCTTCCCTTGTTTGGTTGCCATGGAAACAAATGTCAGCTAAAATGATTGGAAACGGGAAATGGACATCTGGGGAAACTATAGAAACATTTGTTCAAAGCACAAGAAAGGCCGAAATGATGTTAAAAAAGAAAACAACAACCCGAACTCTGTAAACACAATCAAAAAGGCCAGTGCAAATAATGTATCAGGAAAATTGTACAAGAGAAAACATCTACAACCTCTCTGTCTCTCTCTCAACTAAAATTTCACAAATAAGTTGAGAGAGAGAGAGTGACAGACAGATAGAGACAGCAAGACAGAGAGAGACAGAGAGAGAGAGATAGAGAGAGAGAGAGAGAGAGAGAGAGAGAGAGAGAGAGAGAGAGAGAGAGAGAGAGAGAGAGAGAGAGAAATATGCAGAGATAGTGAGATTGTTGGCGCTTTGTCTAGTACCATTTTATTTCATTCTTTTTTTCTTTTTTTTAAGGTTCAGTTTTGTCATGTCATCTAGACATGAATCCACTCTAACACACACACACACACACACACACACACAAGCCTTGAAGGAAAAATGAAAAGTTACTGTGTGAACGTGGCTGAATATTTGCAATGGCTACTTTTGGTTGATTTGTGTTGCTGATTTATTGTGTTATATTTTTTCTTCATCCACCTTCAGTAAGAAGCTCTGGCCTTCATCTGGATAAAGAAAGAAAAAGAAAAAAGATCATATTCATTACCTCTCTCTCTAGAAAGGAAAGTGGTCCTCTTTGCCCATGTGTGCTTTATCTCACTCAGTACAGCCAGTCCTCTCTTCTCCTCTACACAGACACCTCAGATGTCCAGTGGGTGTCTGAATGACCCAACCTTTAGCTTCCGTCATCAGAATTGTGGTATTCTTTGTCAACATTCACGTCTTCAGTATAAGAGCCTTCCGCTTGCAATATTTTGATGATTGTAATTGGGGTGAAACGCTGTTAACGTCGTCTCTTTCGCCGTTCGTATGGAGAGAGTTAAGTGCTGTAACAGGATGACCTGTGCTGCGGAAAACTTTACCTGGAATTCGGCTGCCTTCCCCAGATCCTTATTGGCACTTTCCACATCAGTCACCACTCTCACCACATTGTCCTCAATTTCGTCTGCAACACCACAGTCAACAACAACAACAACAAAATTAAGGGGAGGTTATAGGTCCCATGGCTTTTTACGGCCATCAGGGCAGTGAATCCATATCCACTGTGTACAGTTTTTGGCGGTTTTTGCTCTTCTCAAGGCCTGACTAAGCGCATTGGGTTACGCTGCTGGTCAGGCATCTGCTTGGCAGATGTGGTGTAGCGTATATGGATTTGTCCGAACGCAGTGACGCCTCCTTGAGCTACTGAAACTGAAACTTTGGCGCAGGAAGGCAGGGGCCCAATCCTCTCCTCCCGCTGTTTTAACCTTTCCCAACCGAACCCATTGACATGCGGGTGATGTGGGGGAAATCGGAGTAAAGTGCCTTTCCCAAGGACGCAACACCATGCTGAAACACGGCCTTGAACCCTGACTGCTAGTGAGCACTGGATCACAAGTCCCAAGCTTAGCTGATTTTGACATGGCACTCCAGCAACAACATCAGCAACAACCACAAACAAGAGAGGCAAGGCCTTCAAGACTCACTTGTGATACATTTAAAAACAAAAAAATCCAAGCTTTTTATGTATTGAGTATAATTTCAAAATGTAATGTTTAAGATGAGAAAGATCAGTTTAAAGCAAATTAAGTCCCCTAGCATTAATTACAGAGTAATTTCCCTTTTTTACTATCTGCACCAAAAAGTGCCAAGTTTAGAGAATACAAAAAATATAAATATAACAGTAAATGCAGTTTGCATATAATTAGGCTTCTTTTTTCTTTTTTCTTTTTTGTGCCCATCCCAGAGGTGCAATATTGTTTTAAACAAGATGACTGGAAAGAACTGAATTTTTCCTATTTTTACGCCTAATTTGGTGTCAACTGACAAAGCATTTGCTGAGAAAATGTCAATGTTAAAGTTTACCACGGACACACAGACACACACACACAGACAACCGAACACCGGGTTAAAACATAGACTCACTCTGTTTACACAAGTGAGTCAAAAAGTTACCAGAAAGTGGGAGTGAAGAATAAGTGAATAAATGATACGGATACTTGTATAGCGCTTATCTTTGGTCAGAGACCAAGCTCTAAGCACTTTACAAACATGGGGTCCCTTGCACAACAGGCTGCCAACCTGGGAAGAGCCATCTGATGGCTGCCATTTGGCGCTGATCATTCGTTTCCTGTGTCATTCAATCAAATTTCTGGTACGCACACATACACACTCAGACAGACATGTAACATTTTACCTGCATGACCATCTTCTTTATTTACCTCGTCATATTTTGTTTTCGGGGGTGTGCATGCTATAACCCACCCGATGCTGACATGGATTACAGGAACTTTAAGATGCATATTTGATCTTCTGCATGTGTATACACATGAAGGGGGATCAGGCACAAGCAGATCTGCACATATGTTGACCCGAGAGATAGGAAAAATCTGCACACTTTACCCACCAGGCGCCGTTACCAAGATTCACAGAGTGGGGAGCTATTCTGAAAAGAGGTAGGTTTTAAGGCCAGAGCCGAGACCAGAAATTTCATGAAGCGAATGAGGGAGCTCACTGCAGGTGTAAGGTCCAGAGACCGAGAGAACCCAGCGGTGAAGGGTTTGAATCTGGGAACATGGAAATAAAGACTGGATACAAAGTTGATCATAGAGTGTGAGGTGGGGTGAAGGGCTGAAGGCAGTCACAGAGACAAGGAGGGACAGATTTATTCATGCATTTGTGTGACACAGTGTGCCGATCTTGTACTTGGATTCTCTGTGAAACAGGGAACCAGTGAAGTGGCTGAATATCCTAATAATATGTTACGAAAGATTAAATAATATGTGAATATTTTCTATTTGTATGTGGAAAATCATAAGTGAATATTTTCTCATTGTGTGCTAAAAAAAAAAAGAAAAAAGAAAAAAAAAAGCCTTCTATTTAGATATAACTGTAAGTTTTGTTTTTAATCCATCAGAATCAGAGTTATGCATGTATTTAATGGCTGGTATAAAAGTGCTTTGATTTGTCTATAAACAAGAATAAGAGCTAAATTATAGCACTTTTTTCCATATAGACAATAATTAAATATTCACAAATCATCAAACGCCCACCCCCCCCCTCCCCCCACTCTCACCCACCCCACATCCGACCCCCACAAACAAAAAGACAGCATTCACATATCATAACCGTACATTCCATTTTTTTTTTAAAGAGACATTGTGGGAACTTTCACATATCACTTTTATTCCACACAAACCTTAAGAAAATGTTCTTATTATTATCACATTCTCTTTTTTTTTTTTTTAAATAGTTTCAGAACATTCACATATTCAGACTTCTTTTTTTCACAAACAATGACAGAGCATTTACATGATATTACACAATGTGGGAATATTACTATTCACATTCTATCACTTTTTGTTCACACAAATTATGAGAGAACACTGAATTAACTTTTTTTTTTGGTTGTTCACAAGTAAAGACAGAGTATTCACATGATGTTATATTCTTTTTTTGTGTGCAAAATTAGAGAACATTTACATATCATCGCATTCTTCCCCCCCCCCCCCCCAGACAATGGGGAAACATTCACATCACTATCACATTTTTCTTTCACATAGAATGAAAGGATATTGACAGATCATTACGTTCTCGTAGCAAACACATCCATCTCCATCACTTACCCAGCATTCCCCCCTGCTCGGTCACCATGGCACCAAGGTCTCGAAAAATTTCATTGACATCCAGGATGTCTGACTGAAAATGTCAACAAATTTCCTTGAATTGAAAGCAAGATTCAGGCCAGGAAAATATTTGTCATCATTGCTTGGGAAATCTAACCAGTTCTACTCAGCAATGGCAGTCAAACATGTCCTTAATGACTTCAGTAATCAGGTGATAATTAGGGAGGGGGAACAGAACGGGGTCTCCCATCTCTTTGCAATGCAGCATATTTCAATATTTGTATTTGTATTTGTATCTCTTTTTATCACAACAGACAGTGAAATTTGGGCTGCTCTCCCCAGGGAGAGCGCATTGCTACACTACAGCGCCACCCTTTTTTTTCTTTTTTTGCATCTTTTCGTGCGTGCAGTTTGATTTGTTTTTCCTATTCAAGTGGATTTTTCTACAGAATTTTGCCAGGAACGACCCTTTTGTTGCCACAGGTTCTTTTACGTGCGCTAAGTGCATGCTGCACACGGGACCTCAGTTTATCATCTCATCCGAATGACTAGCATCCAGACCACCACTCAAGGTCTAGTGGAGGGGGAGAAAATATCGGCGGCTGAGCCGTGATTCGAACCAGCGCGCTCAGATTCTCTCGCTTCCTAGGCGGACGCGTTACCTCTAGGCCATTACTCCACATGATGTATCACAGCAAATGTACCCTGACTAGCGACTGCCATATGTAGTAAGATTCTGCCCGCTTCGCATAAATGCCTACTCACTTCCGGTAAGTATATATTGTATAATGCTGTATCTCTATTATGTTACTTTTTTTTTTCTTCTTTTCTTTTCTTCCTCAAAATGTATGTCTTAACCAAACAGTTGGTGTGGCCACTGTAAACCCTCACAAAGAAGCACAATACCGAATGTTACTCATATTTGTATAAGTTATGTGAAATATGTAATATTTCAGTGTGCCCCCACAGGATTTCCTGTATTGTCTTGTCTTGTCTTGTCTTGAAACAAAAACATTTTGGACTCGTGACTTGGTCCTTTTGTGATGATTAGCAGCATACAATAGTGACTGGCCACGAAAGCTCTCTTTCGGTTTGTGCATCTGTTCTTCATGTTATCTGTGCTTTCTTGATGTTTATTCTAAAAATAAAGTAAAAATAAAATACTTACAAAAGAAAAGAAAAAGTTAGCAGTACATCAAACATAAGGAAGACTAAATATGAATGCCAGGCACTGCCTAAATATTCCAATAGTTGAGTGTTCCTACCAAATCAATGGTGAAAGAATGGAATTCAGTTTAATTTACATATAAGATAACGTTGCTGACAAAGAGGGATAAAATAACAGGGAGGTTATCGGCCATAGCTACTTTCGTTTTCTCCACACAGGCAGGTAGTAGTTTGCACAGGACAGGAATTAGACCCCTGCCGGAGTCTGCGCTAGTGGGTCATGGTTAAGTATGCGTAATTAAAATAACATTATCATTTAAAGATAATAAAAACCAGTTTCCAAACACTTTATCTCACCTCACAATGCCTCCCTTTCTTTTATAAAAGAAATGATTGAGACAAACACCAAGCATGTGTGCACACTTTCCATGTATGCCTTTGTAAACGCAGAAAGAAATGGACAGAGACAGAGAGAGAAAGGACAGAGACAGAGAAATGACAGATACAGTAATACAGAAAGGAAAATGAAAATCATGTATATAGCTTTCTTTCTTTGAACAGGAGTATGTACACATGCTGTCTCAAAGAGACAAAGAGATTTAACTGCAGTTCAGTTTCAGTAGCTCAAGACGGCGTCACTGCATTCGGACAAATCTATATACGCTACACCGCATCTGCCAAGCAGATGCCTGACCAGCAGCGTAACCCAACGCGCTTTGTCAGGCCTTGAGAAAAAAAAATAAAATAAAATAAAATAAATAAATAACTGCACCAAAGTTAACCCAATCAACACTGGGAGTTTGCGGCCTTGGCAGGCTTCATGCCATATTGATACAGAACAGAACGCAGAAAGTACCGTACACTGTTTTTCCTCCAAATTGTGTGTGGACACATCCAGAAATACTGCAGAAGCTATCTCCCATTCTTTGTAGCTTGTGCATTTGTAGGAACATGAAAACCGTTTTCATGAGATGAATTTTGATGCCAGAGCAATGCTTAGGTACAGGGCTCAGTGAGTTTAAAAAAGCAAAAAAAAAAGCACAGGAAACCGTGGTGGGGCCATTCATTCACTCATAGGAATCCTTGCGTAACTCTGCATATCACCCTATAGGTCGTGATCAGTGCACTGGCTTTATGTGTAAGTCAGGCATCTACTCCGGGTTTTTTTTTTTTTATGATGTTATTTTTCTTTTTTCTATTTTCTAAAGCTTTTTTTATGGAAATTTGTTTCTCAAGCTGATGCGGTGTCGCTTATATGGATCAGCCTATACACACTGACACCTCCTTGTAACTGAAACAAGACTCAAACTAATCGAATGGAATATACCGTTGACACAATAATCCAATCTGCTGAAATGAAAAATCAGATGCCTGTGACAACAAAACAACAACAAAAAAATAACATGTTAAGGACAGTTTCAGATTCAATTTCAAGGAGAGGTCAAAGTGTGCGGACTGATCCATATATGCTACACAACATCTGTGGGTTAAAAAAAAACAGAAAAAAGGCAGATACCTATCAGGCCTTGAAAACCTACACTCAGTTTGTGTAGAACATCAACAGAAATTACAAAATTAACCATGAAATGATGAATAAATATCTATAATAAAAAAAAAAGTAAAAGATAAAATACAATAGCTTGTACAAAAAAAAAAGAGTGCGCACTAGCACCAGTGTGCAGCTGCAGACACACACACACACACATGTGCGCGTGCACACACACACTGCAATAACCAAGAAGAACTAACTGCTTTAACACTTTGTACCCCATCAGTGCAGTTGCACTACAGCTGAGTGCACTGAGTGCAACAGCTGAGTGCACTGTCAAAGCCATTCTTCATACACAAAATGCACACACCATCATCAAAAACACAACAAAACAACAACACTTTACACACCTCCAGCTGCCGGATTCTCTCTTCTCGTTCCTGCAGAAGGGATAGGTCATCCTCAATGACCACTTTTTGCGCCTGCAGCTGAGCGAAAGGATTGTCTTCCAGCAAACGTTGCCGATCGTCAGCACCCTGTTGATACACACCACATGAACTTTTTCACTCCCTGCTTCGACGGGCGCAATAGCCGAGTGGTTAAAGCGTTGGACTGTCAATCTGAGGGTCCCGGGTTCGAATCACGGTGACGGCGCCTGTTAGGTAAAGGGTGGAGGTTTTTACGATCTCCCAGGTCAACATATGTGCAGACCTGCTAGTGCCTGAACTCCCTTCGTGTGTATATGCAAACAGAAGATCAAATACGCACGTTAAAGATCCTGTAATCCATGTCAGCGTTTGGTGGGTTATGGAAACAAGAACATACCCAGCATGCACACCCCCGAAAACGGAGTATGGCCGCCTACATGGCGGGGTAAAAACGGCCATACACGTAAAAGCCCACTTGTGTGCATACGAGTGAACGTGGGAGTTGCAGCCCACGAACGCAGAAGAAGAAGAAGAAGAAACTCCCTGCTTCGTCCTGCAGGTCTCAACAACATGGTTGAGTGGAGTGGAGCGGTGGCCTAGTGGTGACATGCCTGACTAGAAAGTGAAGTGTTTGTGGGTTCGAGTCCTACATATATGGACTGGGAATTTTCACTCTCCTGAAATATTTCTGAAAACAGGTCAAGAGAGAGAGACAGACAGAAAGAGTGAGTTGTTGGAGGGGTCGTGTGGTGGTGGTGGTGGTGATGGTGGTGTTTGGATGGGATGTTTAAGAGGTATGTGTGTGTGTGTGTGTGTGAGAGAGAGAGCGAAAGAATCAGCAGCAAAAAAAAAAAAAAAAAAAAAAAAACCCCACAAAAAACCCTGCCTCTTTTTTGTGCAATCTTCCTACTTTAGAATACATGTATGGAAAAGTGTTTTGAAAAATCTTTTGTGTCTGTACGTATGTAAAGAATAATGCATTCATAATGCTTAAATCTCAGGTTTATCTCCAGTATTAATCATGGTGTCAAACTTTAAATGGAATTTATCCTTTCACTGTGCCACTAAGAAACATGTTGCAAACTTTTGGAAGAATAGAACGACGGGTGCAATAGCCGAGTGGTTAAAGCGTTGGACTGTCAATCTGAAGGTCCCGGGTTCGAATCATGGTGACGGTGCCTGGTGGGTAAAGGGTGGAGATTTTTACGATCTCCCAGGTCAACATATGTGCAGACCTGCTAGTACCTGAACCCCCTTCGTGTGTATATGCAAGCAGAAGATCAAATACGCACGTTAAAGATACTGTAATCCATGTCAGCGTTCAGTGGGTTATGGAAACAAGAACATACCCAGCATGCACACCCCCGAAAACGGAGTATGGCTGCCTACATGGCGGGGTAAAAACGGTCATACACGTAAAAGCCCACTCGTGTGCATACGAGTGAACGCAGAAGAAGAAGAAGAAGAAGAAGAGGAAGAATAGAACCTTCACTGTGTAAGGGAGGGAAACAAACTCACACCAACTTCTGCAGTGTTGTCAGGCGGCTTGGAGGCATCAGACTGGGTTCCTCCCAGCTTCGCTGCTGCCTTCACTTTCTCCATGGCTTCCTAGAAGAAAAAAAATTTTTTTTCTAAAAATAAAATCAACTGTCCATTTGCACATTACGAAGGCATCAGAAACTAGGCACAGTCCCCATACCTGCCAACTCACTCTGCATGTTTGAGGTATGGGAGTGGTAGGGAAGGCTAGGGAGGGCTGGAGAAGAGAGAGAAGAGAGAGAGAGAGAGAGAGAGAGAGAGAGAGAGAATGAATAAACGAACGAACAAACAAAATCTTGATTTCACGAGGGTAAGGGAAGAAGCACAATTGCTTTTTTTACATCCGGTCCACAGGGGGGAAAAAAAAGGTAAGAAAATGCATGCACAAAAGCAGATTCTTCAAAAAAGGAAAAAAAAAAAAAAAGGAAGAGAGAGAGAGAAAAGACAGAGAGACAGAGACAGAGACAAAGAAAGAGAGAGAGACAGAGAAACTGAGAGAGTGGTCATGAGTGATTCATTTTATCATCTACTTCATGTCAAGGGTGCTAAACAAATATACATTATTAAAGGTATACCATTATAGGAATGCCAACGACATATCTATAACTATCTACAGAAACACAGCTGAGAAAAGTTTCTCAATATTATTAATCACTGCCTAACAAAAAATTGTTTTAAATGTTTCTGATTCTTCTTCTGTATTCATTGGCTGAGACTCATGTTCATTCATATCTCTGAGTTGGGGGTTAATGTGTATGACTGTTTTTATACCAGCTGCTCACTTTAACCCCCATGCACACTTAAAGACAAGAAATCAAAATAACATATTTCCCTCCTGCTATTGCTGCTGTTGCATCCCCTTCATGATCAAGATGATACAAATAAGATGTGCTCTGGGATTATCTAAAACTCGCATCAAAGTCGTTGAAACATTTAGCGTTCTGGGCCAGGTTGCGTAAGGTCATCTTTGCACGGTATGTCTGCTTACTAGTTCAGAATGTTCCTAAGAACATGGAATTTACCACTGAGTTTGGATCATTCTTAACAATACACAAACTTCGCTCATGCAACCCACACCACGTCATCTCGCAGTTTACTCTTCCTCACACAAACACAAACAACAGCAGCAACAACAAATGGCTAAGATCAATAAAAAGATTCTGTTCACTTCTATACTGTCTCATGCACAAGTACCGCAAAGATGCCTTTACAAAAGCTCACCTTCTGAAGCGTCTGGAACCGCGATACAGATTCCTGGAATCCACTGCTTAAACGCTGAACCTGCATTTTCTGTTGCTGCACACACACACACACACATATGCATGCATGCACAGACATGAATACACACACACACACACACACACACACACATGCATGCACAGACATGAACACACACACACACACACACACACACACACATGCCTTCATAATCAGTTGTCACATCCTGAGTACTGGTACTTGCAGAGGAAAGTACCTGAACAACAAAATTTCTTTATCTAGTCCTGAAATAAAATAAAAACAAACACTTAACAAGCTGGACAGATAACTATGAGAAAAATCTTAACTCCGGAATCAGTCATTCTTTTGCTAAAAGCCACTACCTTTCTTTTTTTTTCTGTTTCTTTTTTGGTGTGTGTATGAAGTTTTTTATTTTACTTCATGAAATAATGCATTATCCAAGGAAATATTTTGTTCATTTTACAAAAAACCCAGTATTTTTTTCCTTGCCAAAGACAAACACTGACACAGCAAAACTATTGCTTAGGCAGCACTTTGCAAATCTATGTGTCAAAGTCAAAGTCAAAATTTTTATTTCAAGATGGTAATTCAATAAGCAACGACTGCTTTTGTACATCAAGCCATCTGGAAAAAAAAAAAAACACCAAAAAAACCCCAGAGAAAAAGTGGGGTGGTACATAGAACAAAACACACAAAAGTACTAGAAAGGAGGAGTTTGTATTATACTCCATGTTTGGTGATACATATACTTACCATGTCAAACTGATGCAAACTAGGCCTATCGGTTTGCTCTGCTTGGCCAAATTCTGTGCGGCTATCAGTGAAAAGACAAGCCATCTTGCCCGGTCTGCTCTTAGCCAATCAAACGCCTCTAAAAGCTATAAGCGCTGAATCATTTCGTGGCCATCGAAGAAAATGCCCCATGAGAACCACGGCAGAGACGCGGGGACGATATAGTTACGTGCATACAAGAATTGTGCGAAAATGAAATACACATTAGCATTTACAACACATTTACAACACATCCTGTTTCGCATACACATACACCCTCTTACAAGAAGCAAACTGCCACCAAAGGCATATACAAAACATTTCACAAATCATGAATTTGGTAACTAACAGATATAGATTTGTATTATTGTTAATCTTTTGGACAGTTCATAAGATGACTTTTCATATTTTTCTTAAACACATTTTTATTCATTATATCTTTTAAAATGAGTGAAAGGTTATTCCATAAATTTCCACCAGAGTATAGAAAGCTGGATTTATAAAGGTCGTCTCTATAAACATTGTGTGTGTGTGCGCGCGTGCACGCATGCAATTGCGCATGTGTATGTGTGTAAGTTTATGTGTATGTGTGTATGTGTGCACAGGTGCAAATGTGCATGCTGTCTGTTTGTCCCTCTGTTTCCATATGTGCACTTTGTGTTTACAATGTATGTATGTATGTATGTACAAATATGTCCATATATATATGCATGTGTACACCCGTACAGGGCGTACGAGTATGAAGTTTGTTCTTGTGGTTTTAATGCTGGCACCAAGGCTGCTGGTGGGAAACTGAAAGCTAGCCGTCTAATGTTACAGACGCTCTCGTGGTCAAGGTGTGGGACTGACCGTGGGAATGTGCACCTATAGGCAAGCCTGTGGTGAGCCCTGATACCATCGGGTTGTCAGTTCTGTTTAAGTTGAAGTCAGGGTGATTAATGCCAGCTGTTAGCCGCCCTGGGATGATAGGACGCTATATTTTCGCGGGGATTTCGCGGGAGGAATAGACTCTCCCGTAAATTTTAAGAAAATAGTCCTGATTATTTTGTTTATTATTTGTAAGAGAGTTTTGGTTGAGATTTAGATGATGTACATGAAAAAAATAGGAAATCAGTTTTGAATGTATGTACTTTGGAATCTATGGGGAAAAAACTTTTGGTTAGTCAATAAAATTAAAATAGAATAGCCCTAGTGAATAATTATGAGGTGTAGTAATTTCAGGAACCGCGCCCTGTAGTGCCAGAACAGAGGGCGGGGAATCAGTTAGTGCCCCACTCTTGTTGGAAGCAGTCGCCTAGGGAAGGACGGGGGGTCAGTTATCCAAATTGTGATTGACTGTAAACGCGAGCTAATGAGCGTTGTTGGTTGAACACGTGGGAATCAGGTGACCCAATGATGTTGGATGAATGAGGTCCACATAATTGGAAGATGATGTTCCGACTCGGTCGGCATAGGGTTAAACTGGATGGTGTTTACCTTATTCATAGAGTGATTGTCGCATCACTTAATTGGTTCTTGTTTTGGGTGGGTTGTCTTCGCTGATGACCCGTTGCGCAAAACCCAAGGTGGAGAGCTAATAATGCTATATGAGTTGACTGAACTGGAGGTTCGGTGTACTATAGCGCATTCCCTTATCACGTGTCTCATGAATGATATGCTCTTGTATGAAGTTTGGGTTGGGGTACCCAGCCCCATGGAATTGTTAATTCCAGATTCTGTATGTTGTTCCTCCATTTGGATGGGGAAACGTATGATATATGTTGGTATTATTGTGTGTAACTGTAAGTCTGGAAATGAATGTACAATGCATTGTTCTTATGTTGGTTTGCATTGATGTTTCCAGGCCACGGTTGCTAGAGCCCTTTTTTCCCCTTTTTTTCTTTACCGTTTTTCTTTTTTTAGTTAGTATTTTCTTCTTTAGCTAGTCAATTAGTATAACTTTTCCACCTTTTAGTCTTAAGAGAGTGTTGAAACAAAATTAAAGTGAACAGGAAGCATCTTTGGGCCTGACTGTGTTTTCTTTATTATAGTGAATCCTAATCTGTCTTTTCCCCGAACCCGACTCCCTTTGTGTTGGGTAAAGACCATTGGCTTATTCTTTACGATAGAAGCAAGGGGAGGTTTACACATGTATATATGTATGTGCATTTATATGTGCACATGAATGACTGTGCGTATGATTGTGTGTACGAATGTGTAAATGCATGTCTGTCTGTCTGTCTGTCTGTCTGTCTGTATGCATGCATGCATGCATGCATGTATGTATGAATGTATGTAGGTATACCTATTACCAGGCTAGTAATGAAATTCTGACATTTCAATCGTAACATACTTTTTTGTTTTTGATTTAGAGAAAAGAACCTTCACTTTGCAAAAGTGAAAAAAAAAAAGAAAAAAAAAAGACAACAAAAAACAAACAAACAGAAAGACAGACGGACGGACAGACAACCAGCCAGCCAAAAATACACAGACAGACAGACAGACAGAGCAATGGACAGACAGACAAGACGGACACGGCTCACCCGGTCGCCACGCATTGCAGTGGCACTGGCACTCCGGATCAGTCTAGTGGTGTCCTTCACCACTTTGCTCACATTGGTCGACACCTCGTGGCTGGACAGGAAGGGAAGGAAGGAAGGATGAAAGGAAGAAAGAAGGAATTTATTTCTACTGATGGTAACACGGTAAGCATACAATCTTTTTTTTTTTTTTTTTTTTTTTTTTTGGAAGGAAGGAAGGAAGGATGAAAGGAAAAAAGAAGGAGTCTACATCTACTGATGGTAACACGGTAAGCATACAATCTTTTTTTTATTTTTTCAGAAGGAAGGAAGGATGAAAGGAAGAAAGAAGGATTCTATATATACTGATGGTAACACGGTAAGCATACAATCTTTTTTTCTTTTTTTTTTCAGAAGGAAGGAAGGATGAAAGGAAAAAAGAAGGAGTCTATATCTACTGATGGTAACACGGTAAGCATACAATCTTTTTTTTTTTTTTTTTCAGAAGGAAGGAAGGATGAAAGGAAGAAAGAAGGAATTTATATCTACTGATGGTAACACGGTAAGCATACAATCTTTTTTTTTTTTTTTTCAGAAGGAAGGAAGGATGAAAGGAAGAAAGAAGGAATTTATATCTACTGATGGTAACACGGTAAGCATACAATCCTTTTTTTTTTCTTTTTTTTTTCAGAAGGAAGGAAGGATGAAAGGAAGAAAGAAGGAATCTATATCTACTGACGGTAACACGGTAAGCATACAATCTTTTTTTCTTTTTTTTTCAGAAGGAAGGAAGGATGAAAGGAAAAAAGAAGGAGTCTATATCTACTGATGGTAACACGGTAAGCATACAATCTTTTTTTTTTTTTTTTCAGAAGGAAGGAAGGATGAAAGGAAGAAAGAAAGAATCTATATCTACTGATGGTAACACGGTAAGTATACAATCTTTTTTTTTTTTTCAGAAGGAAGGAAGGATGAAAGGAAGAAAGAAGGAATCTATATCTACTGACGGTAACACGGTAAGCATACAATCTTTTCTTTTTTTTTCAGAAGGAAGGAAGGATGAAAGGAAAAAAGAAGGAATGTATATCTACTGACGGTTAGACGGCAAGCATACAATCTTTTTTCTTTTTTTTTTCAGAAGGAAGGAAGGATGAAAGGAAAAAAGAAGAAGTCTATATCTACTGATGGTAACACGGTAAGCATACAATCTTTTTTTTTTCAGAAGGAAGGAAGGATGAAAGGAAGAAAGAAGGAATTTATATCTACTGACGGTAACACTACTAGCATACAATCCTTTTTTTTTCCTTTTTTATTTTTTCAGAAGGAAGGAAGGATGAAAGGAAGAAAGAAGGAATCTATATCTACTGACGGTAACACGGTAAGCATACAATCTTTTTTTTTTTTTTTTTCAGAAGGAAGGAAGGATGAAAGGAAGAAAGAAAGAATCTATATCTACTGACGGTAACATGGTAAGCATACAATCTTTTTTTCTTTTTTTTTTTTACAGAAGGAAGGAAGGATGAAAGGAAGAAAGAAGGAATCTATATCTACTGATGGTAACATGGTAAGCATACAATCTTTTTTTCTTTCTTTTTTTCAGAAGGAAGGAAGGATGAAAGGAAAAAAGAAGGAGTCTGTATCTACTGATGGTAACACGGTAAGCATACAATCTTTTTTTTTTTTTTTCAGAAGGAAGGAAGGATGAAAGGAAGAAAGTAGGAATCTATATCTACTGACGGTAACACGGTAAACATACAATCTTTTTTTTTTTTTTGGAAGGAAGGAAGGAAGGATGAAAGGAAGGAAGAAGGAGTCTATATCTACTGATGGTAACACGGTAAGCATACAATCTTTTTTTTTTTTTTCAGAAGGAAGGAAGGATGAAAGGAAGAAAGAAGGAATTTATATCTACCGAAGGTAACACGGTAAGCATACAATCTTTTTTCTTTTTTTCAGAAGGAAGGAAGGATGAAAGGAAGAAAGAAGGAATCTATATCTACTGACGGTAACACGGTAAGCATACAATCTTTTTTTTTTTTTCAGAAGGAAGGATGAAAGGAAGGAAGAAGGAATTTTATCTACTGAAGGTAATACGGTAAGCATACAATCCCTTTTCTTTTTCAAAAGGAAAGAAGGCAGGATGGATGGAAGGAAGGAAAAAGGAATTTTCATCTACTGAGGGTAACACCATAAGCATACTTTTTTTTTTTTTTTTTTTTTTTGCATTCCAACTATCACAAGAGAAAGGGCACAAAATGAAAAAAAAAAAAAGAAGTAGAGAAATAACAAGAGAAAAATCACCGTATCAAACCAGCATATATGATATACATTTATGAATCGTTCATTCTTTGGTACCACATAAATGTTTACCATTGGTAAAGGTGAATGAGAGAGACAGAGACAGAATGAAATGAGGGAGAGAGTGAGAGTGAGAGACAGGCAGACAAACAGACAGACAGACAGACAGAGACAGAGTGAAATAAGGAGATGCGAATGCGAAATGCGAATGCGAATGCGATATGTTTTATTCAGTTTAGGCCAAGGCCCCTTACGGAAGGGGGCAATCATACAGCAACAAAACAAGTGCCTCTTATAACTGGAGAAAGAACAAAAAAAAAAAAGAAACAAACAAATAATAATAATTATAGATATTCATATCTTTTTCAGTTGTATCGTCCAAGTTGCAAACCATATGTAATCGTTTCAGAGCTTTTATAAACGTAAAACGCCAGATTAGATCGTACAATCTCATTCCTGGTAGACATAAACAAATTATATCTTCTTCTTCTGCGTTCGTGGGCTTCAACTCCCACGTTCACTCATATATACGCGAGTGGGCTTTTATGTGTATGACCGTTTTTACCCTGCCATGTAGGCAGCCATACTCCATTTTCTGGGGTAAATCATATCTAAAACGACATGGATTTTGAAAATATTTGGGCTGAATATATTTCAGCCTTAAACCATACTGAGCAGGACGACAAAACATAAAATGAAAATTGGGAGAAGGAAAGATAGAGGATGTGAGAGACGTGTCGATTTAGGCTCTCATAAATAAGGCATAAAAGGTCATGGTGGTGGTGGTGGGGAGGGGAGGGGTTTACACTGAAGAGAGAGACAGGGATATTTCAAGACAGAGAAAGGCAAAGAAGAAAGAGAGAGAGAGACAGGGATATTTCAAGACAGAGAAAGGCAAAGAAGAAAGAGAGAGACAGAGATATTTCAAGACAGAGAAAGGCAAAGAAGAAAGAGAGAGAGAGACAGGGATATTTCAAGACAGAGACAGGCAAAGAAGAAAGAGAGAGAGAGACAGGGATATTTCAAGACAGAGAAAGGCAAAGAAGAAAGAGACAGGGATATTTCAAGACAGAGAAAGGCAAAGAAGAAAGAGAGAGAGACAGGGATATTTCAAGACAGAGAAAGGCAAAGAAGGAAGAGAGAGACAGGGATATTTCAAGTCAAGACAGAGAAAGGCAAAGAAGAAAGAGAGAGAGACAGGGATATTTCAAGACAGAGAAAGGCAAAGAAGAAAGAGACAGGGATATTTCAAGACAGAGAAAGGCAAAGAAGAAAGAGAGAGAGACAGGGATATTTCAAGACAGAGAAAGGATAAGAAGACAGAGAGAGACAGGGATATTTCAAGACAGAGAAAGGCAAAGAAGAAAGACGGAAGACATGATTGAGAGGTTGTGGGGAAAAAAACCAAACCAGTTTCAGATTCAGGGTGGCATCAAAGCAATGAGAGGTTGTGGGGAAAAAAAACCAAACCAGTTTCAGATTCAAGGTGGCATCAAAGCAATGAGAGGTTGTGGGGAAAAAACCCCAAACCAGTTTCAGATTCAAGGTGGCATCAAAGCAAACAGAATGATCCCAATACACTACTCCACATCTGCTAATTTTTTGTTTGTTTGTTATTTGTTGTTGTTGTTGTTGTTGTTGAAAGAGGGGGATGTCGAGGGAGCAGATACTTGGCTGATGCATGGACCCAAAGGAGAAGCATGAGCGAAGGAGTCAGCGCCTGGTGGATTAACTAAGGGTGTGGATTATTCCTATCTCCCAGGTCAACATTTGTGCACACCTGCCTAGCGGCTGAATCCCCCTCATGTGTGTATCGTATGCAGAAGATGAAATACTTATGTTACAGATCCCATAACCCCTGTCAGTGTTTGGTGGGTAATGGAAACATGAACAAACCCAGCATGTGCACACCTGAAACCTGAAACAGAGTATGACTGCATATGTGGTGGGGTCAAAACGGTCAAACAAGTGAACATGTTGTAGCTCACAAACACAAAAAGAAACAAAGGAATTTCTGCTCCACGTTCCACAGTGTACAGTTGCACTGGAACAGACCCGTGAACACTTTTCTCAATCAGCCCTGCAGTAAGATAGAGAACACAGAAACTCACATTTTGTCTCTTATCATCGGGGTATCCCTCTTGGTTCCAATACTCTTCATCGCCCTTTCAATGGTGTTGGCTGAAAATAGTAAAAGACATATGCATGAACACACACACACACACACACACACACACACACACACACACACACATGCAAGTGCATACACACAGACATACATATATACGCCCACACACATACGCGTGGGCGCACACACACACATAATGTTCAGCCAATGGCAGTCAAGGGATGGTGTGTTAATGCTAATGATCTTCAGAACAAATAAATACTATATACCAAAAATAAATGGATAAGCACATGTAAAGAAAATCAAACAAATGACTATTTTTCTTTAACATAATACCTGCAAAAAAGATTTTTTTTTAAAAAGGACAGATACTGATCAAGTGTGCAGATAAAATCTGAATTAATTCAATTAATGAATTTGCATTCTGAACAGTTCTTCAACAGACTTAATAGCAAGAAATTGTGATTGTATTTGCATTTCTTTTTATCACAACAGATTTCTCTGTGTGAAACTAGGGCTGCTCTCCCCAGTGAGAGCGCGTCGCTACACTACAGCGCCACCCATTTTTTTTATATTTCTTCCTGCGTGCAGTTTTATTTATTTTTCCTATCAAAGTGGATTTTTGCACAGAATTTTGCCAGGAACAACCTTTTTGTTGCTGTAGTTTCTTTTACGTGCGCTAAGTGCATGCTGCACACAGGACCTCGGTTTATAGTTTCATCCGAATGACTAGCGTCCAGACCACCACTCAAGGTCTAGTGGAGGGGGAGAAAATATCGGTGGCTGAGCTGTGATTCAAACCAGTGCACTCAGATTCTCTCACTTCCTAGGCAGACGCGTTACCTCTAGGCCACCACTCCACATAATTCTACCCCATCAGAGTGCGCCACCTCAGAATCAATGTTTGAGTGCATGTGCTGGCTATCTGGGCCGATGAGTTCGTATCAAGTGTCTCTTGGAGTAATTATGATATATTTATTACTTATTTGGCACAAACTCCCCATATGTTCGGCAGTAAGCGCCTCCCATTAAACAATACCCAAACAATAGCACATAATGGAATACAACAGTATATTAAAGAGGTACAAAGGCAAAAAAAAAAAATCAGCATCTCTTAATGCGTTTAAACGTGTGTGTGTGTGTGTGTGTGTGTGCGTGTGCATTGTGTTTTGTTTGTTTGTTTGGTTGTTTGGTTTGTGAGTGTGTGTGTGTGTGTGTGTGTGTGTGTGTGTGTGCAGGCAGGCATGCATGCCTGTGAACATATTACACTTTTTTTCTTTCTTTTTGTTAAACATATAATTCTTCTTGACCACATGCAACCTGTAATTCCACATCAGAACATACAGTTGAAAAAAAAAAGTAAAAAATGTTTTTACCGCCATTGTTGATCTGGAAAATGTTGCTGCTGATCTGATCACACAGTTCCTGGATAGAGGCAGACCCTAGAACCCACAGGTCCCATATTTCAACACAAATTCTGCAATCAAATTTCTTCTATCTATCTATCTATGGTATATATATAAACAATAATGTTCATGCATTGGTATGCTCTGTGTGGGGGTGGGGCATGGGGAGATGGGGGAAAGGCGATGCATTTGAGTGAGTGTGCACATGCACAAGCACTTATATGTATGCACGCATGTCTAAAATCCTACGGTGTTTGTGTTTGTATATGATTTCCATTTTGTGTTTGTACTTTTCATATGTACTATCCACTCCAATACTCCTTGTGACATTGGTACATTTGAAAACAAGGACATAACTCCATTCTATTTTATAATTCAGACTGATGCTTACAACTCTCAGCCAGGGAGCTCATGGCATTTACAATGAAAGTCATACATGCATAGGTGTACAAGCATTCAAAAATGACATACCTTCCACAAACATAAACACACACACACAAAAACAACAACAACAACACACACTCAGGCACATGAACACATACATACAGCAAAATTTCAGGAAGAACATCATTCCATAAGATGGTAGGGAGAATGGAGGAGATGTGTTTTGAGAGATGTCTAAACTGGAATTGGGAATCCACGTTTTACTATTAGGCCAAGAGAAAGATTTTTGTTCAGTTCTTTAACAATGACATGTCACTGCATATGACTGAGTGATAATATCTGTGAACACACAAGAAAATATTTCATATTTAAACAGTACAAAATATATGTGATACAAAACAGGAGCTACATCTAAACACAAAACTGTTAAGATTTTTTTTTTAAAGTATGAAAACAAGAACTACAGGAGATGAAAATGAAGAAGAAGAACAATAACAGCAAAAACAAAATGAAAAAAAAACTGAAGCAAAAGCAGCAGAAGACGGTGATGATGATTTTGAAATAATGATGATAAAATGTAAAGATTAAATTTGTTGTTTTTTTTAAAGTAAAATCAGATAAAAGAAAAGAAAAGAATTTCTTACCTCCTGACTGGTATCCCACAGCCCGAGAGGAAGGGGCTGAAGGGTCATCACGATATTCCCTCACAGCTCCGTAGCTGCTTGACATTGTGATGGAATTGCTCTGTTTTTCTTCAACTGCTGTACAAACTACCTTCAGAACAAAGCATGCAGAAATTATAAGTGAATACCACCAGAATGAAATCAAAACAACTTTGACACAAATTCCAATCTGACACTTTCTTTTTCCATCTCATGAATGGATTTCAAGTTGAGGCAATGAGTGTTAAAGATGAATGCTTAGAATACTAAAGAACAAAGAAGTACAGTAGTGTTTTTTTGTTGAATCTGCTACACATCTTTGGTTTATTGACCTGCCAAAATAAAAAGAACTTTCTTTTTCCATATGTCTCTATCAATCTTTTTTTGCTTAAAATCAAAATAAAATATAGGCTTCTGCTGACAGTTTGAAAGGGGTGGAAAAGTGGATCGAAGTACACTATCTGGACACAATGATTGATAACATCTCAGCGATCAGTGTCAGCTATATCTCAGAATCACATACTCACAAACATACATGAACTTAACTGGTGAGAAAGGGTAGACCATAGGCACTAGATATTAAGGATTTTTTTTCAAAATAGGGTTGACCTACTGTTTCCTGGCAAGCGTTTTATTCTCTTTCCCAAAAGAAAGTGAGCAGAAATATCTCAGTTGGTACACAAGCTTGTAATTCTGAGGTCCGGACTATAAATCTCCATCAAGCTGTTCAAATCAGGGAGATTTTTCTCCAGGCAGTCGGGGACCAGAGTATATATATCTCTGTCCAGCCATTAATTTGGAAGTGATGGTCAGTTCTGGCTTGTCATAGGTCAGTGGTACAGATGACACCACTGATCTAAAAATAGGTCCTTATTTCTTGACCAGTGGGAAGGCCGAAGACACATATTCACATGGCACTGACGGAAACTGTTATCTGATATCAGTACTGCCCCCCAACCCCGCCCCCTGCCACCACTCTTTCTCCTGTGCAGCAGTTTCTTCAGAGATTCTTCGGCCAGGAAGTTGCTCGTCAGTCAATCAACGAGGACAAAAAATTGAAAAAGAAAGTAGATATTTGAAATGACATCATTTCTAGCCATTCCTGTTTTTCAGTCCGTCCATGAGTACACAGAAGGTTAAAAGGGTTTATCCTAAAAGCTTTACCCTCTAAACTAACCCTGTCGTCACGTCACTCACGCACCAACCCACAGAGTCAGGTCCGTCTTTGTTTCGTCTGCTTTTCGTTTCGGCCTCCTGGTTCTCACATGACTCTGATGTTTGTTTTGATGAAAGAGTGATGGTCCTTGAAAACTTTTTACCCCATTCATGAAAAAGGATGCGGTCTCCAAAGTATCTCCATCGAGCTCAAAAGTATAATATTCTTCAGCTCAGTAATAAAATAAGGAAGAAAGGTGTAATTGCGAACAGCGTGTAACTTCGAACGGCTCGTGTATCGCCAAACTTCAAAGCGTTGTGTGTGTGCGTTTGCGTGTGCGTGCCGTGCGGGTGTCACTGACGCCGGACGGTGTGTGTGTGTGTGTGTGTGTGTGTGTGTGTGTCTGTCAGTGTGTGTGCGATGTGTGTGTGTGTGTGTGTGTGTGTGTGTGTGTGTGTGTGTGTGAGGCACACAACACAAGTTCCAGTTGAAATTATTCCAGTTTCACCCTTATTGGAATATGGCCCGTGAATCAATCACACATTTTTTTTTGTCGAATGAACTTCGTTTTTGGCTTCGTCAGGTCTCCACTGGCACTCACCTCGGGTCTGGCATTAAAACCAACTGACCTCTTCCAAGTTCCTTGTCTTCAGTTTTTCCGTCTTAGACTTATGCATGGGTGTGAATGACTGGTGTCGGTGAAAGCGCTTTGATTTGTCTCTGCAAAACTGAGATTCAGCGCTATATGAATACTATTATTATATTACTACTGATAATCAAGTTACGAAAATAATCAATTGAGTTGATTAATCAATAGGAAAAAGATTGACGAAGTGAGTGTGCACAGATAATGACCACAACGAACAACATACGTGGACTTGAAAGAAAAAAGAAAGAAGAAAAAGAAAATATGACTGATGAACGGTGTCACTAACATCTTCTCAGATCACTTCAGTCCACATATTCTACTAGTACTGTTGTCTGTACACACGCACACACAGAGAAAAAGACAGCTACTCAGAGAGTCGGACACGCAAACACTCGATAGACTGGTGTACTATTCAGTGACTAATATGTACTATACTGGCAAAAGAGAAAATGAAGAACTTTGCTGATTTACTGTTCCATCATACGTTTCTACTTTCAGAGACAGTATGAAGCAGTATGTCACGTTACCCATGCCACGCAGAATCTAATTAATTGGCCTTCCTTACAATGATTCCGGCGGAGCTGATACGTCTTGGAATTCACTCTCAGCTTTTCATTTCCTCTCCTTTCAGAATTATTCTTTTTTTAATCTCTCTTTTATAATATAAATATATATTTTTTTGGGGGGTTGGGGGGGTGGGGGGGGGGGGGGGGGGGGGGGGGGCTTTATCAAGTTGATCAGAACTGATGAAAATAAACAATAAAGATTGATGAAGTGAGTGTGCATGTACAATGACCACAACGTAGAGCGTGTGTAGACTTGAAAGAAAAAAGCAAGAAGGAAACGAAAATGTGCAGGTGAGATATGACAGTGACTGAAGAGCTAAGTGATATAGAGGATGGCAGGTAGAAATGAATGACTTGAAAAAAGAAAAGGAAGATGAATGAGAGAGATAATGTCTGAAAAGAAAGAGAAAAGGGCAGAGTCCGGGAGAGAAAAAGAAAGTTTGAAAGAAAAAAAAATGCATAAAAAGGAATGCCAACAGCACCCGGTGTTCCCAGGCGGTCACCCATCCAAGTACTAACCGGGCCCGACGTTGCTTAACTTCGGTGATCGGACGAGAACCGGTGTTTTCAACGTGGTATGGCCGTTGGCGACTGTTGAAGGAAAATTAACCATCATGAAGCATACACTGAAGAAGCGGTCATTTTTGTCTCTTCTTTTTCGCACTTTTACTATCGCGGCTAAATGTGTACATGCTACAGTGCCACTATACACATTTACAAATCACATCATAACACAACTTGTCCAAATCTTCACCAATCTCTGCACTGACAGTTTACTTTATCTTCCTTTCTCTCCCTCTCGTGTCCCGGCTGCAAACTTGACGCCGGCTCAAACCGCCATAGTCAAATTTCAAAGACAGACACACATCTAGTCAGGCTGACAGACATACAAACAAACACACAGTCAAGCAGACAGACAGCACTTCAGACAATCATCCTATCGAACAGACCAAACATTATCGAAACCGTGAGGTCGAGTGGCCCAGCAAGTCCAAGAGACGTAACTCTTCACACGATATTATCGTACTTTCGTAGCAGTCTTTCCCCCTGATATGCTCCTGTCCTCCAGCCACCATCACC
Organism: Babylonia areolata; assembly: GCF_041734735.1. Taxonomy (NCBI): domain Eukaryota; kingdom Metazoa; phylum Mollusca; class Gastropoda; order Neogastropoda; family Buccinidae; genus Babylonia; species Babylonia areolata. The sequence goes on along the minus strand of NC_134885.1, from coordinate 34,569,248 downwards.
TCCCCCATTATTCTTCATATTCTCGTTTTGTTGAGAGAGAGAAAAAGGCTTGGCAGTTAACTGATGACCTCGGCGTTGTCATTGACAACATCTCCATTGGCTCCCTGTCTCACACAGAATAAAATAGAAGATCAGCACTCTATGTTATACCAAGTGTTTTCACAAATCTGCCGACCCTTCCTACTCATCTCTGTGGCTGCCTTCACCTCTACACTCCTTCTCGCTCTATACGGTCGGCTTCCCATCCGCTCTTTTTACGCATACGCATATCCAAACACTCCACTGTTGGCCGCCGTTCTTACAATTCCGGTGGAGCTGATACGTCTTCGAATTCACCCTCAGCTTTTTCATTTCCTCTCCTTTCAGAATTATTCTTTTTTTAATCTCTCTTTTATAATATATATATATACATATATAGATATATATATATATTTTTTTTAATATTTCTTTTTAGGTTTACCAATTTCAGTACAAACGAAACAACAACTTGATTTCTTTTTCTCACTGTTCTCGTATTGTACTGAGAGAGAAAAAGGCTTTATTGATGAGAACTGATGAAAATAAACAATAAATTGATTAATTAATAAAAAGATTGATGAAGTGAGTGTGCATGTACAATGACCGCAACGTAGAGCGTGCGTAGACTTGAAAGAAAAAAGCAAGAAGGAAGCGAAAATGTGCAGGTGAGATATGACAGTGACTGAAGAGCTAAGTGATATAGAGGATGGCAGGTAGAAATGAATGACTTGAAAAAAGAAAAGGAAGATGAATGAGAGAGATAATGTCTGAAAAGAAAGAGAAAAGGGCAGAGTCCGGGAGAGAAAAAGAAAGTTTGAAAGAAAAAAAAAATGCATAAAAAGGAATGCCAACAGCACCCGGTGTTCCCAGGCGGTCACCCATCCAAGTACTAACCGGGCCCGACGTTGCTTAACTTCGGTGATCGGACGAGAACCGGTGTTTTCAACGTGGTATGGCCGTTGGCGACTGTTGAAGGAAAATTAACCATCATGAAGCATACACTGAAGAAGCGGTCATTTTTGTCTCTTCTTTTTCGCACTTTTACTATCGCGGCTAAATGTGTACATGCTACAGTGCCACTATACACATTTACAAATCACATCATAACACAACTTGTCCAAATCTTCACCAATCTCTGCACTGACAGTTTACTTTATCTTCCTTTCTCTCCCTCTCGTGTCCCGGCTGCAAACTTGACGCCGGCTCAAACCGCCATAGTCAAATTTCAAAGACAGACACACATCTAGTCAGGCTGACAGACATACAAACAAACACACAGTCAAGCAGACAGACAGCACTTCAGACAATCATCCTATCGAACAGACCAAACATTATCGAAACCGTGAGGTCGAGTGGCCCAGCAAGTCCAAGAGACGTAACTCTTCACACGATATTATCGTACTTTCGTAGCAGTCTTTCCCCCTGATATGCTCCTGTCCTCCAGCCACCATCACCTCCCCCATTATTCTTCATATTCTCGTTTTGTTGAGAGAGAGAAAAAGGCTTGGCAGTTAACTGATGACCTCGGCGTTGTCATTGACAACATCTCCATTGGCTCCCTGTCTCACACAGAATAAAATAGAAGATCAGCACTCTATGTTATACCAAGTGTTTTCACAAATCTGCCGACCCTTCCTGCTCATCTCTGTGGCTGCCTTCACCTCTACACTCCTTCTCGCTCTATACGGTCGGCTTCCCATCCGCTCTTTTTACGCATACGCATATCCAAACACTCCACTGTTGGCCGCCGTTCTTACAATTCCGGTGGAGCTGATACGTCTTCGAATTCACCCTCAGCTTTTTCATTTCCTCTCCTTTCAGAATTATTCTTTTTTTAATCTCTCTTTTATAATATATATATATATATACATATATAGATATATATATATATTTTTTTTAATATTTTTTTTTCGGTTTACCAATTTCAGTACAAACGAAACAACAACTTGATTTCTTTTTCTCACTGTTCTCGTATTGTACTGAGAGAGAAAAAGGCTTTATTGATGAGAACTGATGAAAATAAACAATAAATTGATTAATTAATAAAAAGATTGATGAAGTGAGTGTGCATGTACAATGACCGCAACGTAGAGCGTGCGTAGACTTGAAAGAAAAAAGCAAGAAGGAAGCGAAAATGTGCAGGTGAGATATGACAGTGACTGAAGAGCTAAGTGATATAGAGGATGGCAGGTAGAAATGAATGACTTGAAAAAAGAAAAGGAAGATGAATGAGAGAGATAATGTCTGAAAAGAAAGAGAAAAGGGCAGAGTCCGGGAGAGAAAAAGAAAGTTTGAAAGAGAAAAAAAAATGCATAAAAAGGAATGCCAACAGCACCCGGTGTTCCCAGGCGGTCACCCATCCAAGTACTAACCGGGCCCGACGTTGCTTAACTTCGGTGATCGGACGAGAACCGGTGTTTTCAACGTGGTATGGCCGTTGGCGACTGTTGAAGGAAAATTAACCATCATGAAGCATACACTGAAGAAGCGGTCATTTTTGTCTCTTCTTTTTCGCACTTTTACTATCGCGGCTAAATGTGTACATGCTACAGTGCCACTATACACATTTACAAATCACATCATAACACAACTTGTCCAAATCTTCACCAATCTCTGCACTGACAGTTTACTTTATCTTCCTTTCTCTCCCTCTCGTGTCCCGGCTGCAAACTTGACGCCGGCTCAAACCGCCATAGTCAAATTTCAAAGACAGACACACATCTAGTCAGGCTGACAGACATACAAACAAACACACAGTCAAGCAGACAGACAGCACTTCAGACAATCATCCTATCGAACAGACCAAACATTATCGAAACCGTGAGGTCGAGTGGCCCAGCAAGTCCAAGAGACGTAACTCTTCACACGATATTATCGTACTTTCGTAGCAGTCTTTCCCCCTGATATGCTCCTGTCCTCCAGCCACCATCACCTCCCCCATTATTCTTCATATTCTCGTTTTGTTGAGAGAGAGAAAAAGGCTTGGCAGTTAACTGATGACCTCGGCGTTGTCATTGACAACATCTCCATTGGCTCCCTGTCTCACACAGAATAAAATAGAAGATCAGCACTCTATGTTATACCAAGTGTTTTCACAAATCTGCCGACCCTTCCTACTCATCTCTGTGGCTGCCTTCACCTCTACACTCCTTCTCGCTCTATACGGTCGGCTTCCCATCCGCTCTTTTTACGCATACGCATATCCAAACACTCCACTGTTGGCCGCCGTTCTTACAATTCCGGTGGAGCTGATACGTCTTCGAATTCACCCTCAGCTTTTTCATTTCCTCTCCTTTCAGAATTATTCTTTTTTAATCTCTCTTTTATAATATATATATATACATATATAGATATATATATATATTTTTTTTAATATTTCTTTTTAGGTTTACCAATTTCAGTACAAACGAAACAACAACTTGATTTCTTTTTCTCACTGTTCTCGTATTGTACTGAGAGAGAAAAAGGCTTTATTGATGAGAACTGATGAAAATAAACAATAAATTGATTAATTAATAAAAAGATTGATGAAGTGAGTGTGCATGTACAATGACCGCAACGTAGAGCGTGCGTAGACTTGAAAGAAAAAAGCAAGAAGGAAGCGAAAATGTGCAGGTGAGATATGACAGTGACTGAAGAGCTAAGTGATATAGAGGATGGCAGGTAGAAATGAATGACTTGAAAAAAGAAAAGGAAGATGAATGAGAGAGATAATGTCTGAAAAGAAAGAGAAAAGGGCAGAGTCCGGGAGAGAAAAAGAAAGTTTGAAAGAAAAAAAAAATGCATAAAAAGGAATGCCAACAGCACCCGGTGTTCCCAGGCGGTCACCCATCCAAGTACTAACCGGGCCCGACGTTGCTTAACTTCGGTGATCGGACGAGAACCGGTGTTTTCAACGTGGTATGGCCGTTGGCGACTGTTGAAGGAAAATTAACCATCATGAAGCATACACTGAAGAAGCGGTCATTTTTGTCTCTTCTTTTTCGCACTTTTACTATCGCGGCTAAATGTGTACATGCTACAGTGCCACTATACACATTTACAAATCACATCATAACACAACTTGTCCAAATCTTCACCAATCTCTGCACTGACAGTTTACTTTATCTTCCTTTCTCTCCCTCTCGTGTCCCGGCTGCAAACTTGACGCCGGCTCAAACCGCCATAGTCAAATTTCAAAGACAGACACACATCTAGTCAGGCTGACAGACATACAAACAAACACACAGTCAAGCAGACAGACAGCACTTCAGACAATCATCCTATCGAACAGACCAAACATTATCGAAACCGTGAGGTCGAGTGGCCCAGCAAGTCCAAGAGACGTAACTCTTCACACGATATTATCGTACTTTCGTAGCAGTCTTTCCCCCTGATATGCTCCTGTCCTCCAGCCACCATCACCTCCCCCATTATTCTTCATATTCTCGTTTTGTTGAGAGAGAGAAAAAGGCTTGGCAGTTAACTGATGACCTCGGCGTTGTCATTGACAACATCTCCATTGGCTCCCTGTCTCACACAGAATAAAATAGAAGATCAGCACTCTATGTTATACCAAGTGTTTTCACAAATCTGCCGACCCTTCCTACTCATCTCTGTGGCTGCCTTCACCTCTACACTCCTTCTCGCTCTATACGGTCGGCTTCCCATCCGCTCTTTTTACGCATACGCATATCCAAACACTCCACTGTTGGCCGCCGTTCTTACAATTCCGGTGGAGCTGATACGTCTTCGAATTCACCCTCAGCTTTTTCATTTCCTCTCCTTTCAGAATTATTCTTTTTTAATCTCTCTTTTATAATATATATATATATACATATATAGATATATATATATATTTTTTTAATATTTCTTTTTAGGTTTACCAATTTCAGTACAAACGAAACAACAACTTGATTTCTTTTTCTCACTGTTCTCGTATTGTACTGAGAGAGAAAAAGGCTTTATTGATGAGAACTGATGAAAATAAACAATAAATTGATTAATTAATAAAAAGATTGATGAAGTGAGTGTGCATGTACAATGACCGCAACGTAGAGCGTGCGTAGACTTGAAAGAAAAAAGCAAGAAGGAAGCGAAAATGTGCAGGTGAGATATGACAGTGACTGAAGAGCTAAGTGATATAGAGGATGGCAGGTAGAAATGAATGACTTGAAAAAAGAAAAGGAAGATGAATGAGAGAGATAATGTCTGAAAAGAAAGAGAAAAGGGCAGAGTCCGGGAGAGAAAAAGAAAGTTTGAAAGAAAAAAAAAATGCATAAAAAGGAATGCCAACAGCACCCGGTGTTCCCAGGCGGTCACCCATCCAAGTACTAACCGGGCCCGACGTTGCTTAACTTCGGTGATCGGACGAGAACCGGTGTTTTCAACGTGGTATGGCCGTTGGCGACTGTTGAAGGAAAATTAACCATCATGAAGCATACACTGAAGAAGCGGTCATTTTTGTCTCTTCTTTTTCGCACTTTTACTATCGCGGCTAAATGTGTACATGCTACAGTGCCACTATACACATTTACAAATCACATCATAACACAACTTGTCCAAATCTTCACCAATCTCTGCACTGACAGTTTACTTTATCTTCCTTTCTCTCCCTCTCGTGTCCCGGCTGCAAACTTGACGCCGGCTCAAACCGCCATAGTCAAATTTCAAAGACAGACACACATCTAGTCAGGCTGACAGACATACAAACAAACACACAGTCAAGCAGACAGACAGCACTTCAGACAATCATCCTATCGAACAGACCAAACATTATCGAAACCGTGAGGTCGAGTGGCCCAGCAAGTCCAAGAGACGTAACTCTTCACACGATATTATCGTACTTTCGTAGCAGTCTTTCCCCCTGATATGCTCCTGTCCTCCAGCCACCATCACCTCCCCCATTATTCTTCATATTCTCGTTTTGTTGAGAGAGAGAAAAAGGCTTGGCAGTTAACTGATGACCTCGGCGTTGTCATTGACAACATCTCCATTGGCTCCCTGTCTCACACAGAATAAAATAGAAGATCAGCACTCTATGTTATACCAAGTGTTTTCACAAATCTGCCGACCCTTCCTACTCATCTCTGTGGCTGCCTTCACCTCTACACTCCTTCTCGCTCTATACGGTCGGCTTCCCATCCGCTCTTTTTACGCATACGCATATCCAAACACTCCACTGTTGGCCGCCGTTCTTACAATTCCGGTGGAGCTGATACGTCTTCGAATTCACCCTCAGCTTTTTCATTTCCTCTCCTTTCAGAATTATTCTTTTTTTAATCTCTCTTTTATAATATATATATATACATATATAGATATATATATATATTTTTTTTAATATTTCTTTTTAGGTTTACCAATTTCAGTACAAACGAAACAACAACTTGATTTCTTTTTCTCACTGTTCTCGTATTGTACTGAGAGAGAAAAAGGCTTTATTGATGAGAACTGATGAAAATAAACAATAAATTGATTAATTAATAAAAAGATTGATGAAGTGAGTGTGCATGTACAATGACCGCAACGTGGAGCGTGCGTAGACTTGAAAGAAAAAAGCAAGAAGGAAGCGAAAATGTGCAGGTGAGATATGACAGTGACTGAAGAGCTAAGTGATATAGAGGATGGCAGGTAGAAATGAATGACTTGAAAAAAGAAAAGGAAGATGAATGAGAGAGATAATGTCTGAAAAGAAAGAGAAAAGGGCAGAGTCCGGGAGAGAAAAAGAAAGTTGGAAAGAAAAAAAAAAGCATAAAAAGGAATGCCAACAGCACCCGGTGTTCCCAGGCGGTCACCCATCCAAGTACTAACCGGGCCCGACGTTGCTTAACTTCGGTGATCGGACGAGAACCGGTGTTTTCAACGTGGTATGGCCGTTGGCGACTGTTGAAGGAAAATTAACCATCATGAAGCATACACTGAAGAAGCGGTCATTTTTGTCTCTTCTTTTTCGCACTTTTACTATCGCGGCTAAATGTGTACATGCTACAGTGCCACTATACACATTTACAAATCACATCATAACACAACTTGTCCAAATCTTCACCAATCTCTGCACTGACAGTTTACTTTATCTTCCTTTCTCTCCCTCTCGTGTCCCGGCTGCAAACTTGACGCCGGCTCAAACCGCCATAGTCAAATTTCAAAGACAGACACACATCTAGTCAGGCTGACAGACATACAAACAAACACACAGTCAAGCAGACAGACAGCACTTCAGACAATCATCCTATCGAACAGACCAAACATTATCGAAACCGTGAGGTCGAGTGGCCCAGCAAGTCCAAGAGACGTAACTCTTCACACGATATTATCGTACTTTCGTAGCAGTCTTTCCCCCTGATATGCTCCTGTCCTCCAGCCACCATCACCTCCCCCATTATTCTTCATATTCTCGTTTTGTTGAGAGAGAGAAAAAGGCTTGGCAGTTAACTGATGACCTCGGCGTTGTCATTGACAACATCTCCATTGGCTCCCTGTCTCACACAGAATAAAATAGAAGATCAGCACTCTATGTTATACCAAGTGTTTTCACAAATCTGCCGACCCTTCCTACTCATCTCTGTGGCTGCCTTCACCTCTACACTCCTTCTCGCTCTATACGGTCGGCTTCCCATCCTGCTCTTTTTACGCATACGCATATCCAAACACTCCACTGTTGGCCGCCGTTCTTACAATTCCGGTGGAGCTGATACGTCTTCACCCTCAGCTTTTTCATTTCCTCTCCTTTCAAAATTATTCTTTTTTTAATCTGTCTTTTATAATATATATATATATTTCTTTTTTCAGGTTTACCAATTTCAGTACAAACGAAACAACAACTTGATTTCTTTTTCTTACTGTTCTCGTATTGTACTGAGAGAGAAAAAGGCTTTATTGATGAGAACTGATGAAAATAAACAAGAAATTGATTAATTGAGAGAGAGAGAGAGAGAGTGTGTGTGTGTGTGTGTGTAAGATTTAGCACGGATAATATGTTTATGTTATATGAATTGTAATACATAAATAGAGAAGGAATTTAATCAGCTGTGTGTGTTAATCAACTGCTGGTTGCAATTTCTTTTCTTTTCGTTTCGTTTTTAATGATTTTTAATGATTATTTTTATTAATGATTATTTTCACACACACATACACACACAAAGGCAACCACACATACGAACGCACGCGCGCGCTCGCTCATATATATTGTTTGACCTCGATATGTTATGACCCACCCGTAAATTGAAGCCCCCCTCCTTCCCCCAACCCCATCCCCCGCCCCAACCTTCGGCCCAGCTGCCGCATTGTGCTTTGATCCCGCTGCCTGAAACAGGCTTCCAAACTTTTTATGGGCCACTTTTATGGCAGTTTATGATAGCCCATCTTGGAGCGACGCATCCCAAATGAGAAGGGGCCGACGAGGAGACGTGTGTCATGGTGGGGTAAAATCAGTCATACACATAAAAGTTAATTCAAACATGTACATGAGTGAATGTGAGGGTTGTGGCCCTAAAACACTGAAACAGCAGATACAATGAATGATGCTCTCATAATGTCGAAACTTCTTTCTGCTGCCAAACGCCACAGAATCCCAAACTGATCTTGATTCAAACCCACAACTTTTTCTTTCTTTTCTTTTTTTTTTTTTTTGATGTCCCATCTTCTGTGGCATTCCAGTGGCATCACTTCACTTCAAAGCCACTAATCTCAAATCCCCCCCACACAGCCACACCCACATCATTCCCAGTTGTCAATTTGTGATACTATGTCCACATCAACATGGTGTCTGGTCCCATGGTCAGTATTTATACATACTTCTTTCTTACTTTTGGTTCAGTTATTGTGTAATTCATAGCCATTGATTAAAATTCATGTAAGCCACTGGATGTTCGTTACCTTCCAGGAATACACATTATGCTGGTATGCATAAGAGAGGAAGAGACAGATAAAGACGGTGTCAGGAAATGATAATATCACACCAGAAATGCATTTCTTCAAATGCAGTCCTGAATGCTGAATTGCTGGTTAATCTAGTGATTGTGTGCCTTTAAACTATGTTGGAATTTGATGGTTGCTGCCTAAGCTAAGTCTGATGCATTGCTTATTATTATGCTATGTTCTTGTCCTCTTGACCGCCACAGATTCTAATTTCATATATGAGAGTGAAAATGAACTAGATGAAAGATACTTGGAAAGGTCCCATCTAATAACCAGTATCCCCAAATTGGCTGTTTCTATATCGATGCAGAAATGAAGATCAGCTGAAGCCTACTTCTTTCATAAAGCTTGGAATCAATACACATTTCACATGTTTGTTTTGTAATGTACAAGATCAAGAGCTCTGCAGGTCTTGGTGTATGTAGCATTTTGATTTGTTTTGCAAAAAAATAATAAATACGGGGTTAAAAGAAAAAAAGAAAAACAAAATCAAGCACTTTCCGGTAATTATAAATATCTGCTAAAGATAATTTTCACTTTTCTATAATAAGCCTTATCATCAGTATTGTTGATGTTATTAATACTATTATTATTATCTGTGTCAACAGCATTTCTATTTGCATAGTGTGTCTGCAAATTGTAGTGGATTTCAAGTATGCTATACACACATTTTGCTGATAATTTTTTTGTAGTTGTAATTGTAGTTTAACTAAGCCACTGAATGTCTTGTAAGGTGAAGCTGATACAAAACAAAAATCAAGATTAAGTAGTCATTTTAGCAGACTTATTCTTAACAACAGATGAAAAGCTGAATCACAGTATTGACTGATCCATTCTGTGACAAACTTAAACATGATAAAGTAGTATATTACTGAGATTTCTCAGACACACAGTCAAGGCAAAATCTCTTTTAATCCATGGTAGTGTAATGGCATCAGAATTGGAATGGTTGAGTTCTACTTCAAGTCACCACTTTTGTTGATAAAGCAGCAAACCACAAAAACTCTGTTTCAAAATAAATGAACTGCGGGAGAGGTGTGCAACATGTGAAGGGGTCGTGAATTTCCTACCTGCTTTAACCCTTGACATGTGCTGACAAGAATGCTTGTCAGTTAAGGGCTGTCACCTCAGTGAGATAGGACATGAGTTTCCAGGTCAGTATGTCAGTCACCATTCTTCATTTGGACTTCTTCCTGTTGGGCTTGTATTTTGTTGCTTTAGCAACCCTTAAAAGCGTAAAATGTGCACATCATATTCATACTGAAATAGATTAATAACAGTTCAGCAGGCAGGGGTTAAACAAGTGCAAGTGGGATGGGGAGTGAGGGAAGCAGAATGTCTGTGATGGTTCTTTTTTTAAGACTGCAGCAACATTTTCATTAGGAGTGGACCGTTTATGAGTTTACACTGCTCTTCCGAGCATGTGATCATAAACAAGGTAGTACCCTTGTTTTTCTGTCTACTAGTGAACATATTTTACAAACTGGATTTTTCAACAGGTTGTTGATATGAGCATCTCTCTTGTTGCTGAGGAATCTTTTAAGTGTGCAAAGTGCATGCTGCACAATGGACCCAAATATATCTTCTCGTTTGAAAGACTAGCATCCAAACTACCAATGAAGGTCCATGTTGATCCTCGTAAATCCTGTGGACACTCCTTTCCTAGTCAGGTGCTTCATAGGCTGCTGCTCAAGACTGCTTTAAAAGTCCTATAGCCATTTACAGCCATAAGAGCAATGAATTCATATCCACTATGTCTAAGGCTCGGCACAGGAAAATGGGGCACAATCCTCTCCTTTTGCTGCCATAACCTTCTCCAACTGAAGTCAGGTACCCATCCTCACTTGGAAGAAGTGAAGAAAATTGGAGCAAAGTACATCAATACCTCAAAACACAACAGCATGCCGAATGGGGTTTCTAACTCTGATCACTGCTGAACACTGGATCAGAAGTCCAACACCTGATTCTGCCACGGCGCCTCCCTAAAAGTATACAGGTGAAAGTGACAGTTCAAAATCTTCCCTCAGTTCAAAATCTTCCCTTCTGATACAACAGTACATTTCTTAGCTCTGCCTTGTATAATTCACATCAAGCCGCCTTCCTGTGCTGAGCCCTAGACACAGTGGATATGAATTCACTGCCCCAATCACTGTAAAAACGCTTTGGGACCATTAACATTTTCTTAAATAATTCATAGACCGGGCAACAAAGTGAGCATGCTACTAACAAAATCAACACCACAACATTTTTTTTTTTTTTTTGACAATCTGCAGCTTTTAATTAATTTGCAATACATACTTGTTTGTAGGTTCAGTTTCCGACAACAACCTACCCACTCTTCCAACAGCATTACACAATGTTCTACCAGCAAATACACCAACGCTACACTGCTGGACAGAAACACACTCACTCGGGGAAGCAGATGATATATCAATGAAGGAAGTTGACAGGTGGGGATGGGGGGAGGGGGGCTTGGACCTATAAAGGATTGAAAAAACAAAACAAAAAAATAAATAAAACAAAAAGTAAACAACCCCAAAACACAAACCAGCAATGCAAAAATTTGTCAAACAAACAATCTGACGATAGATTCAAATATAGTTAATAATTCTATGGATGTGATACAAGGGATATATACTAGTACGTTTTCTGAGTAAACATGTTCAAGGACACACACGTATCAGATTAGGCAAAGACAGATTATATTACAGAGATTTTGGATGAAGACTTCACATCAAGTTACAAAACCAACATCCAAGCTTCTTGCTGTGTAAAAAATAGGAAATGCAAACAGAACTCCTCATGCCAGTTTGGAAGAAAGGGTAGACAAAGAGCAAGAAAGAGACAAAATACAATAGAACAAACAGAATATTGCCAACACTGTCTCATACAACCAGTACTAGTAGAGAAAAAAAATTTTTTCCCCTGTTCCTTCCTCCCATAAATTTTCAGGACTGAAAATACTTTGCTCAGTTTTCAAAAAGAAATTTCCAAATACACAAAACAAAGTATAAAGGTTCACACACAATTCCTGACCTTAAAAATAAATAAATAAAAAAAGGTTCACATTATCCCATCTTTTACCCATCCCTTTTAATGTTCCTGATATGATTGGCATATTTGCGACTTTTGACAATTTCAGTGTCATTTCATTCCATCAAGCTTTCTTCTCCTAGAACCTCTTATGGTTGTGTGTGAAACAAAAAAACAGAAAACAAAAACAAAATCATAGGATTTGTAAAAACTGAGGTAAAGACTATCAGCAAAGAAAAAAAAGGAAAAAAAGAAAAAGAAAAAAAAAAGGACAAAAATCTTCATGCATTATAAAAATAGTAACTTCTTAATCTTTTACCATGAGTAATAGAAGCCTTTATTAGACATGAAAGCAAAACAAAAAACAAAAAAAAGTAATCAAAAACAACATGAAAATTGATAACTTCACAACTCCTTACAGTATTTTTTTTTTTCTGTGACCGGAATCTTTCTTAGAACTACAGATTATGTGACTGAGGTAGCACGATATTATGGATGCAAGTTGTCTGGAATTTCTGGCTGATCAGGATATCCTGAGCTACTGTCTCAACATAAAGCCTTTCACATGGCTGAGATCTCTTCTATATGCCTCCAAAAGACAACATGCCCTGAAACTGAGACCACAAAGAAAACTTAATACTGATAAGGTGTTTTTAAATAGTAAAAAAACAACAAAAACGTTTGCTATAAAAAGCTTCATAACATTCGAACTTTGCCGATTATGTAAATTTTCAAAAACCAATAAAAGTTGTAATGGTTTAGGAAAAGTATGGTTGTACAGAGGAAGAAAAGTGACAGAAGATGCACAGAAAGACAGACATAGAGGTGAAAAGAAACACAAATCAAGAGAAAGAGAGGGTGGGAGATGGATATGGGACAGAGAGAAAGAGAGAGAGATCACATCTTGTGGAAAAGACGACTGAATCCATCATAATCACATCTTGTGGAAAAGACGATTGAATCCATCATATCATGGTATTGGGTAAACAAATCAACGCTTAAAAGGTACATATGCACAACTCTTAGTGTTAGTTCAGGCCACATGCATTAAAACACAAGCAGTAACACACTCTTAAATGCGTAAATGTTCATCATATGGATGAAGGCGATAGGTTCATAAGAAGAACATGGATGTTGGATCAGTGCATTTCTTGCAAAAAAAATTTCTGATCTGTACTCAGGAGGGAAGAAAGCACATGCATGTGTACATGCAATAATGAACACATTAACAGGCACAAAAAAAAAACAGGACTCGCTGAAAGAAGATATTTTGGAATTGTTCCTTCATATGCTTTTGAACAGCATTTCAGTTTATGGATATCAGCCCTCGCCCTGATTAACATTCCCCATTCTAAAACCCAGTTTCTATGGGGCATTTCTTTCCAAAGTTTTTCAACGTCATCATTCCCTCATCCTCACTGAATTCTCACTTCCCTGGTCTAAATCCCACTGGCAATCTGGTTTTAAAAACAAGGAAGGAAAGTCAGATAAACAGCTGCAATTTAAAAAAAAATTAAAGCCTGCATGGGTTAAACAAAGGGTTGTTGTAATGTACAATGACTGAGACAGAAGACACTGACTTTCACTTACATCTTCTTTTTTTAACAATAAACTGGGGAAACAGAACGCAGATTGATTCAAATGGCACTGAGACGACATCTTCAAGAAATTCTCGATGCAAAGTGAGTCTTCAAAATGACTGGTGATGGAAGACACAGAAGATGTGACATAAAGGACTGTCCAGGACTGTCATCTGCTATCTGCTGTCAGCTCCTTCTCAGCAATCCTTGTACCCAGCGTGAAACAAGAAGGCCTCACCGCGAGAAGGAAACCGATTCAAGAGAAAACTGAAGTGAAAAAAAAAGAAAAGAAATATATGGAAAACAACGGTATAAGTATGGAAAGGGTGGAGGTGAGACAACTAAAACCTGGCAGACCTGCAAACAGTTGACTGAAAGAATGACAATTCAGTGCTGAAGAAAGGTAATTGCTCTGATTGGCTGAGCAGATGGCGGGCCTGGTGGAGGTGTTTTAGCACTGCATTAGCTGAGAAATGTGGCCAAAAGCAAACCAATAGTCCCAGTCTGCGCAGTTTGACGTGGTACAGTATATGACATGACATCAATATGAGCCATTTTCTTTCACAACCCCTTTTCACTGTCACTCCTGTGACTGAAATGACAAGAGACGGAACCAACAGCAGGCAGGAATGGCTGCAACTAACTCTGCATGAAAAGAGTTATATCTCTTTTGCGTGTGGTAGAGTCAGGGAAATATAATCCACCATTTAGATACTTTCTTTCCCATTGTATGCATAGTTGCTTTTTACAAAAAAAAGAAAAAAAAAAGTTGCAGAATTTTAGATGAAACAGAAAAAACCCCATCTTAAACACTGGAAAAAAAGACTGAGATTAGACAGAGATGCAAAGAGAGAGTTTTGGTGTCTTAGTAAATACTGAATCTGAGATGATTCTCCCAGCAAAATGGCAGAGATTGCCATATTTTTCAAAATAAATTTCAACTGTATAGGAAGCAAAATTCCCCCAAACACAATCCCAACAATAAGAAAAAATGTTTGGATGAAAAGATGAACGATTCCAAACATTAATTTGTCTAAATACCAAACACAGAAAGCAAACCAGTGGTTTTCGTGCAAAAAGCATTTCATGGCACCCAAGGACCTGCTCGACTATTCAGGCATCACAAGCACACTCACAAATCATTTTTCCCCAAGCGAAAAGAGATCACACACTATTTGAAAGATAATTATATTTCAAAGGAAAGGACAGGGGAAGAGTGATAGAATACCTTGGAAACTAAACGCCTGTATGATTGTCTGGAAAAAAAAAATTTCACTGGTCAGATTTGCTTATGCCCATTAAAGAATGGTGATGCAAGGGCTTCACATAGACTACACATTCATTACATCAACGTTCAAGATATAATATCAACTATTAAAAAAAATGTAAAATACTACACATTCTGTCAGACAACTGACACAAAGAGACATGGTCCAACTTTTACATCTTCCACTATTTTATTTCCCAGAAATTACAGCACAGGTTTAAAAAAACCCAAAAAAACACACACACAGAAGAAGAAAAAATGAAATAAAAATTAACAGACAGCAAAAAAAGATGAATGAGGAGGAGTAAAAAGCTCAAACACCTGACCAAACTACAAAGATGAGAAAAAGCAAAAACCTGTAACAAACTAACTGAACCAAGCATTGCAAAAAAGGAGTTTCTGTGCCTTTGCTCCCCCCACATGACTTTCATTTAGAAACAGCGGCAGCATACTGTCCATTATCAACACAGATATGTCAACAAGTTCATTTCTCATTCTAAATCAGTGACCAGAATCTTTACCATCTGAAATCAGGTGGCGAAGCCAAAATCATGGGGAACATGTTGGGTTTTCTTCTTCAAGAGCAAGGTAAATCGTGGGAGGAAAGTATACCATGGTGCTCACTACTTCATCATCCACCATAAGAACATGTTCAAGGATAAAAAAATAAAACAAAAATTGAGAGAGAGAGAGAGAGAGAGACGGGAATCTATGGGGGTTAAGCAGGTACACGGGGCACATAAACGGACAAGTTATTTTCCCAAGGAACATAATGCTGTCAATCGTAAGCATCCCGACTGCTGTTCTGTTTAAATATCACAAACAGTTAAGAACAATTCTAGCTCAGTTGTGTAGTATAAGGATTTGCAGAAAGACATTATGTAATGAAGGAATGGGTAAAGTTATACCCTGTTAAGAGAACAAGCACACATTCAAAAGCTCGAGTAGTATATGTATGCACCATTAGAAAAGAAAAAGAAAAAAAGGGAAACCAGCACATGCAGGTTAATATTTGTTGTTGATTTCTAAGTGTGTGACTACTTGTTTCATTTTTATATGAATCACACTACAGTAATAAATCGTTCACACAGAAATGACAAGACTGTCTATACATAAAACCATGTCATCATGATTAAATTGATTTGGTGCAAACCAGTAGATATCTGGACCGTTTTGTTACAGTTACATTTTCTTGTTTCAGAGTGCAAGTCACACAGCAAAATAGATTCCTGACATTCTATCTCTCATGAACTGTGGTGAATCTGTAGATAACATAAAGCAACTGCCTGTCAGCATGCATGCATGTACGTGTGCAGATCCACACAGAAGGGTTTTCCCTATGCACCTACACATGCCTGAACATCCAACGCTTTTCCTATGCATTTACCGTGCCCACACACACACTAACACACCAAAAACAATGATTTCCCTGTATGTTTTTAAATGTGCCCACGCCTCATCTCGAAAAAGCCGGCTTTCCGCTCTTTCTGTGTGCTACAACCCGCTCCACACTTGCTGTTCCAACAACTGTCTTCCTTCAGTTTAAATAGTCACGCATTAAGTAAGACCCCTGGGTACCCCGTGTGCCTTCACAGCCATTCACAGTGGAAAGTCTTCATGCACAATGGCGATGGTGGTGGTGGTGGTGGTGGTTCAGACCCCTGCTCAGGCTGTGTTGGCCCTCACGGTGGAACTACCCTGGCTGATACTCAGAGACACCGGCGGCGCCGGTAGTCAATGCCTCAGCCCCAGCTCCCTCTGCTCCTCCAGATCCTCCTCCTCATCGTAGGGCGGCACTTCGTCCTCGTTGTCCGAGGGCAGGGGGGTGGAGGAGCGAGAGTGGGAGGGGGAGGGTGGGGCGGAAGCAGGCTTCGTGTACTTGAAGCTCTTCTCCTGTTGAGGCACACACACACAATCAGAACACAGTAAAGTTCAGTCCTGGACAATATATATCTCTCTCTATATATATATCTTGTTTTTTGCCTCCACACAAAATCAAAATGCTTTTCAATTCAGTCCTGGATTATTTATTTATTTATTCATCTGTTGTTGCTTCCTGCCTCCTCAAATAATCAGAATGCATTTCAATTCAGTCCTGGATCATTCATTTATTCATCTATCGTTGTTTCCTGGCCCCTCACACAATCAGAATGCATTTCAATTCAGTCCCGTATTATGTATTCACTTATCTATCTATCCATCTATCTGCATGTATATATATAAACTTTTTTGCATGCAGCTCAGCCGAGCAACTACACAGGGTGACAACAAGTTTTGAAAGAAGTCATGAAACTAAACATCAGAACAAAGTAATGCCAAACTAAAAAAAACAAGCAAACCCCGCCCCCCAACTTTTTTTTGTTTTCTTAAACTTAAAAGCTAACAGAATTAAATAACTGTCATAATATATCCAACCATCCTTGGAAATCTCCATTATGGGTGATTCCACAACATCACTCAACAATGGGTTAAGAAACAAATAAACACACCTGAAAAAAAAAAAAATCAATATAACACAGCACAGGAAAATCGCACAAAAAAATGCATGCACAATTATTCTTCTGACGACACCTGGTTCTCTTTGGTGTTAGTGATTACTTCAGATCAAAACAGTCAAAATATACAGCCAGTTTATTTCAAATTCCTTTCCAAAGGCAAGCACACAAGTTGCTCACACTCTGCCCTTATTCCCTCAAGATTCACACATGTTGTCATGCAGCAAATTGTTATTATGATTTAAAAAAAATTTATAATGATTTAATTTGCTTCTTTTGTTTTCAAAATATATAAAGACAAACTACTTTTTTTTTTCCAAAATACATAAAGACAAACTACTCACAGAGACGTTGTCGTCATTCATGTGATCTGGATGCGTCCTCGCCATGGCATAGTTGCGAGCCTTCCGGTAGTACTGTGGAAATACAATGAAACATCTGTATTCTTTTCTTTTGTAGCTAAAAGCCCAGTTGACCACACAGGGCCATGTCAGGGCTGCAAAACTGTAGTAAGAGTCCCACAGACCCCCCTCCACACACACACACACACAAATATATAAAAATTAACAGATTAACAGGCACACAAAACCAAAAACTGCCATCTGGCATCTAACACAATATTCAAGGCTTTCTTTAAAAAAAAAAAAAAAAATTAAGGCTTATAGGTAAATGTATGAGCAAGGCAGAAAATATATATATATAAAAAAAAGAAGATGAGAAATACTGTTTACACTGAAAGTGCCCCTGGCATTCCCATGGGGGTAATATAAAACATACACCACCCCCAGATCCATTATTTCCAGAAAAAAAACAACCTTTCAGGGTATCCGAGAGCCATATGAAGTACTGGATGAATATAAGTTATTTGATGAGGTGCACAATATTGTATGGACGCTTTTTCAATTTCACTCAAACTTGTACCGCGACAACATCCTATAATCCTGAATATGATCAGGACCTGACATTGTTGATCAGACTATGTGGAACAAATTATTTCTGTGTATTTATTGATGGTGTGTATGGAAAAACAACAAACAAATCTATCTATATCTCTCATGGGCATACCCCCCCCCCCCCTCCACATCCCCCCACCCCTCCCCCTTAAAACGTTTTCTCTCTCTCACACACAAAAACTTGCACTCATGAACACACACACACACACACACACACTCTCGTCCATACACACATGTCTGAACATTACGCAAAAATATTCTTGTCAAATTACATAACTGTTCTACTTCTCTCTTTCTCAAACATATTAGGTGAAATGCACTCATATACTCTCACAGTCACACAGACAAGCTTCCTAACATTTCTGTCTAACCCACAACTGTCTGTAACAAAGTAAGAAAAGAGACGATAAAAGAAGAAAAAAACATATCAAGCTTGACTTAAAAACAGCAACATTAAATATGTATATGACATGCATATATATAAAAGCACTGCACAATATCACTTAAAAAACCATTGTAATTAATACAACATAATAAATTACATTACTGAAAACTATGAAATGTAACATTAAGCATGTCATGCTGCACATTCAATGTGCACGTTGCCATTTATTTTCAGCTTGGTGATAAAAAAACCAAACCCAAAACCAAAAAAAGCCCAAATCATTTTAGAAGCTAACACAGAGTACAACATATGCATGCACTTTCCCACTTACTCCCAATGAAACACACACACACACACACACACACACAAACTCATGTAACTCACAACGCCTAGGTTCCTCCAGTCCAGCAGTTCACTCAGACGCTCCGTTCGGTTTCTCTGGATGATGCGTTGCCGTCTCGACAAACACGTGAAGTCAAACATGTACTGAAATACAAACACAATGAGATTGCATCACAGCCAAATCTAACAGAGAATACTAAACTAGAAAATCTGGTCCCTCTCACAGTGGAGAGGTGGCCTAGTGGTCAAGTGCCCCACTAGGAAGCAAGTGTCCACAGGTTCGAGTCCCAACTACAGACTCGAATCTTTACTCCCCACTCCACTCGACCTTGAGTGATGGTATGGACACCAATTATTCAGATGAGATGATAATCTGAGGTTCCATATCCTGTATGCACAGCACACGTAAAAGAAACCACAGCAACGAAAGGGTTGCCCCTGGCAAAATTCTGTCGAAAAATCCACTTCTGATAGTAAAGCAAAAATGCTTGCAGGCTGGGCAAAACCCCCCAAAAAAACCCAACATATTTGTGGAGCTGCACTATGACCACATGCTCTTCCAGGGTGAGAGAAGCCATAATTTCTTACAGAGAAATCTAATGTGACAAGAAGTAATACAATACAAACCCTCCCAATCCCTCATCCCCTACCCTCTGCATCCCTAATCTCACCCCCAACATTCCCACTCTCCCCTAATCTCACCCCCAACCTTCCCACTCTCCCCTAATCTCACCCCCAACATTCCCACTCTCCCCTAATCTCACCCCCAACATTCCCACTCTCCCCTAATCTCACCCCCCGCCTTCCACTCTCTCCCACCCCCAGCATCACCCCCAAACCTCCCACTCTCTACCACCCCCAGCATCACCCCCAAACCTACCACTCTATACCACCCCCAGCATCACCCCCAAACCTCCCACTCTCTACCACCCCCAGCATCACCCCCAAACCTACCACTCTATACCACCCCCAGCATCACCCCCAAGCCTCCCACTCTCTACCACCCCCAGCATCACCCCCAAACCTCCCACTACCACCCCCAGCATCACCCCCAAGCCTCCCACTCTCTACCACCCCCAGCATCACCCCCAAGCCTCCCACTCTCTACCACCCCCAGCATCACCCCCAAACCTCCCACTCTCTACCACCCCCAGCATCACCCCCAAACCTACCACTCTATACCACCCCCAGCATCACCCCCAAACCTCCCACTCTCTCCCACCCCCAGCATCACCCCCAAACCTCCCACTCTCTACCACCCCCAGCATCACCCCCAAACCTCCCACTCTCTACCACCCGCAGCATCACCCCCAAGCCTCCCACTCCCACCCCCAGCATCACCCCCAAACCTCCCACTCTCTCCCACCCCCAGCATCACCCCAAGCCTTCCATCCCCCACCTCACTGCCAAGCCTCCCACTCTCTCATCCCAATCCCAAAACTCACCCCCACCCTCCCACCCCCCACCTCACTGCCAAGCCTCCCACTCTCTCATCCCAATCCCAAAACTCACCCCCACCCTCCCACCCCCCACCTCACTGCCAAGCCTCCCACTCTCTCATCCCAATCCCAAAACTCACCCCCACCCTCCCACTCTCTCATCCAAACCTCACCCCCACCCATCACACTCTCATCCCCAACCTCACCCCCAACCCTCCCACTCTCTCATCCCAAACCTCACCCTCAACCCCTCCTACCATCTCACCACAAAACCTCTCTCACCCCCAAGCCTCCGTGAAGCAGTGGAAGGCTGCAGACCACGGGCTTACCTGGGCCAGCTCCTTGATGGAGTCCTCAGAACCCTTGTAGTGGCGGTCCACGATGTAGATGCCGTAGGACTTGGGGTCCTGGATGTGATCCTGCATGAAGCAGCCAAAGCCCGACAGGTTGGTGGTAATGCTGGGAATCCCCATCACTGTGCACTCCGCTGAAACACACACACACACATGCTGAAATAAGACTGACTTGGATAACAAGTGGCAATGTCATGGCGAGAAAACAAAATAAGACTGCTGAGTCTGTAAAACTGACAAAGAAAGAAAGTCTGCAAACCCCCCCCCAAAAAAAAACACACCATGGGTTGTGAAATAAGACTGACTTTGAAAAGAAGTGGCCGTTGTTTCTGATCATAGTTCCTTCTTCAGGAACTGAGGTAAGCGTAATTAGTAAATAACGGCGGAGGTAAAGGCAAGATTTAATAGAAATCATGAGTATTATTATCCAGCAGAAAAAAAAAAGCAAAGACTGGGCAGAGATGTGAGTACACATCAGGCTATAGACAATCAAAGGAAAGAGTCACAAGAGGTGACATCACAGACCAAAGGGAAAAGAAAATGAGGGTCTCTCACCAGGAGTGTAACCCCAGGGCTCGTAGTAGGATGGGAACACGCCCAGATGGCAGCCACGGACAAAGTCCTCATAGTCCAGGCCAAACAGTGGGTTTGTCGAGTTGAGAAACTCTGGGTGGAAGATCACCTGAGAGACAATGTATTCCTTCACATCAGCACTGACACAGCGCTTTGTCATCATGTCCTCACCGATAACCTTTTACCAACTTAGTTTGCTGAGCAGGTTCTGGTTTCTTTCACTTTTAATTCAATAATGAAATAAAAAGAAAGAAATAAACAAAAACATTCATTAACTAATTATCAATAATAATACTAAGGTATTTACATTGAGCTGAATTTTGTGCAAAGGCAAATCAAAGCACTAACATGCCATTCACCCCAAAGGCAAAAAAAAAAAAAGAAGGAAAAACACGCAGTACAGACATGAGCTGAAAACAGAATGAGAATGTCCGAAATAATTTTCTGAACTCCACAAACGGCCTTCCATCTTCTGGTAATATTTGTACAAACTGATAATGAACCTTATTTAAAAAACAAAAAACCCCAATAAATATAGCACACAAAGTTCCCTTTGAAAGCATGTGCATGGACATATGTGTGTATGTATAAAGACGTAAGTTTATGTGTATGCCAGCATATACATATGAGTCTGTGCATATGTATGTGTGTAGGTGTTGTTTTTTGGGGGGGTGTTTTTTGTTTGTTTTTTTGTTTTCTTGTAAACTGTTGCTACTGTTTCTCAAGGTCACTTTACATTTTAACTACCTATTTCCTATTTGTGTAGTCATTTTTACAAATGTTTGCTCAAACATATAGATCAGGCCAGGACTTTGTACAAGGTTTTCTTGCTGTCCTGTTCATCTGTAAAAAAAAAACAAAAAAAAAACAAAAAAAAAAACCCAATTAAAAAAAAAATTTTTTTTACTGTTTAAATCAAAACACGCACCTTGACTCGGTCATGCCTGTTGTTGAAGAGCTGGCATCGTCGCAGAGCGTTCAACACCTGGTCGTTCTGATCCTCAGCCACGTTGTGGGTGCAGATGGGAGGCAGACTATGGCGCTAAAGATCGATACAAATGAACAAATGTTCAAAAGAACAGCAGCTAACAGTATAGTGCTCATATTCAGGTGATGTTAGGTCAATATAGTGCTCATATTCAGGTGATGTTAGGTCAGTATAGTGCTCATACTCAGGTGATGTTAGGTCAGTATAGTGCTCATATTCAGGTGATGTTAGGTCAGTATAGTGTTTATATTCAAGTGATGTTAGGTCAGTATAGTGCTCATATTCAAAGTGATGTTAGGTCAGTATAGTGCTTATATTCAGATGTTAGGTCAGTATAGTGCTCATATTCAAGTGATGTTAGGTCAGTATAGTGCTTATATTCAAGTGATGTTAGGTCAGTATAGTGCTTGTATTCAGGTGATGTTAAGCATCTGACAGTCTCCAGGAGACTATGGAGTTCCGCTCTTGGTGGTGACTGATACAGCATGAGGTGTGGCTGGACAGGCCCATTAAAGAATTGACAGTCATTCCCTCCTACACTGTGTCTGGGTGAAGTCTGACACTGGTCTGTCTGTCTGGCTTTGGGCCTTTCTTCTCAGCCTCTTTTCCTTGAAACACTGAGCTGGTGTCTTTTCAAACTTTGAGAGAGGCCTTTCTGCACCATCTGCCTCCAAGCCGATTGATCATTCTGTGGCTACAGCTTCTGAAGTCTTCAGGTCAATGTTCAAGGCCTTCAGATCTGTCTTGCAGACGTTTTTATAGAACATCAGAGTTTTGCAATTGGGAGCATTTCCATGTACCAGTTCTCCCAAAAGAAGATCCATTTTCATGTATATAAAATTCAAATTGTTTTCCACCAATTCCGCCAAATACTTGTGGGTGTTTGCTGCCATTCTTGCCTCTATTCCTTGATACACAATACAGGTAGAAAATTTCTCTGTCATTTACTACCAGATGTATCTAAAATCTATGCACTGGGGTTCAGATCTCCAGTTACAGTGAATGTACAAAAGCATCAAAAACAAACAAAAACACACAGACAGCAGAACATGAACTGAAGACAGCCAGTCTAGAAACCCGTTCCTTTTCTCTATCAACTTTTGTTAAATCTCACTCTGCTTGGCATCACTGAAAGCCTTTTTGTCTATGCAATAATTTTCCTCTCAGGTCACCACTGAAAAAGCAATAATTACTTTGTATCTATCTGAATGCAATTCAAGGGACCACAGGTCTCTAGCTGAGTAAGAGCATAACTTTGTGTGCCCATATATTTGTGAAAGCCCACATGTCAAGTACTCCCGGTTGTGCATAAGCCATTGCACATGCCCAATCCAGCATAATGTCTGCCTGAGAAAACACAAATGCCCAAGCTACTATTATGGATGCACTTGAAAGGAAAAACTCACTTTTGTCTAAAACGCTTCTCCCTCTCTCACTTTATCAACTAAACATCTGACTTATTTTTTTATGCCAATCAATTCATCTCGTACAGGACAATATCCATATCATTCACAAAGATATCATTTTACCTGATGAATAATTTGCTTTCATCTCATCTCAGCTGCAACTGTGCATTCTTGTCTAGAGCAGTTTATATGATTTCTAAATTTGATGTTGCTGCTTACCTGAGCTGTATATATACATCTCTTCAGTCTGACCATGTCGTCCTGCTGCAAAATGTCATCACCGTTGGGAAGACTGCCCCTGTAAACAAAAAAAACATTTCTTATTGGACACCATGTGGAGTGATGGCTTAGAGTAACGCGTCCACCTAGGAAGTGAGAGAATCTGAGTGCATTAGTTCGAATCACGGCTCAGCCACCGATATTTTCTCCCCCTCCACTAGACCTTGAGTGGTGGTCTGGACGCTAGTCATTCGGATGAGATGATAAACCAAGGATGATAAACCAAGTGCAAATATATACAACCAACTGTCACATGCACAAACACACACCGTTTGTTTTACAATGGTCAAAACAAATATTTGTTTTATCAAAAAAAGATAGTGAACCCTCCACCCACCAAACACACACACACACACAAATAAATAAAAATCTTCCCACCCACACCCCTCATCAGGTGCAAATACTAGATAAAATTAAATCAAAAAGAAAAAAAAATCACAAATATATCTGCAAAGTAAAGCAATTTAACCATATGTTTCTGATACCATAATTTCTGACAACAACAGCAACCAAAACAAAAAACATGACAGTACAACTCACACCCTGGAACTTCCTGACTTCACACAACAAGCTGACATCACAACAACCTGCAAAAGAACTCTGCAACAGAAAACAACAACAACAGAACAAAACCTGTGTCAGGACTTACCGAAGACAGATTTCAAAGATGCGTTTTCCGATTTGGTTCTGCACATGATGAACCGTTTCCTTCAGCTGCTTGGCGATGGCCTGACCCCTGAGAGACTCCACGTTGAAGTTGTTGGTCCGTGCCGGAAATATCAGGAATGCCACCACAGTCATTTCACTGTTGCAGGACTGGAGGGTGGAGAAAATGGATGTTACACTACAGTTCAATTACAAATACAAAGACTTTCATTACCGGTTAACCATCTCAGGCCAATGAAATCACTATGTTGATCACAATGTATGGATGTTCTTCAAGCATCAATCAAACGAATCATCTGTTGACTTTCTTTTTGCAACAATCTATAATCGCCTATGATTTTCTTTGAGCATCGATCACATAAACCATCTGTGGTTTTCTTTGAGCACTGATCAAATAAATCATGTATGATTTTCTCTGAGCATCAATCAAATGAATCACCCATGATATTCCTTCAGCACTGATAAAATATTTTGTCTAAGATTTTCTTTTGAGCAATGCAGTATAAACATCTGTGACTTTCTTTGAGAATCAAACAGGTAAACGACCAATGATTTTATTTGAGCACTGATCTAATATTCAACCTATAACTTTTTGTCCATCAGTGATACATGAGGCAAAGCCTTTATGGTTCACATGTGATTCTGGCCAATTTGAAAACAAGGAAATAATAATAATAATAATGGTATTTACATAGCGCTTAATCTTGTGCAGAGACAAATCAAAGCACTTTCGCACCAGTCATTCACACGCATACATAACTCTAAAACTGTAGAAACTAAAGACAAGGAAGGGCAGGCAAGGGAGGCTATTTGGGAAGAGGTGGGTTTTAAGGCCAGACTTGAAAGAGCTTAGAGTGGCGACTTGACGAAGCGAAAGAGGAAGTTCATTCCAATCGCAAGATCCAGAGACAGAGAAAGAACGGCAGCCAATAGTCGAGTGTTTGAATCTGGGTATGCGTAAACAGAGTGGATCCGAAGCTGATCATAGTGAGCGAGATGGAGTGTAGAGGTGAAGGCAGCCAGAGATAGGAAGGGGCAGTTTTGTGAATACATTTATAACATAGAGTACTGATCTTGTACTTTATTCGGTGTGAGACAGGGAGCCAGTGGAGATGTTGCAAAAGAGGAGTGATGTGCTCAGATCTTTTCTTTCTGAGGACGAGTCGGCAGAGTTTTGTATGCGCTGAAATAAAAAATGCGTATAGGAACCGGGGTTGGGGGTGTGGGGGTGGGGGTGGGGGTCTGGAGGGGAGAACAGGTATCAACAGTACTTCTATACATCAATCCAAGTCATATAAAATCCAAACAGGGGTATGGGGGAGGGTCAGTTCTGACCTGTTAAACTTTACCCTCTGGGGTCATTCCAGGCTAGTCTACATGGACCCTGGATTAAGTGGGGCTAGCCAGATTTGACCCAAGGGCAAAAACCAATGGGCATACAAATAGGCTGCTACACTGACAATGAACCCAGACTGACGCATGAAAATCTTGTGGATACAGAGGCTAAAAAAAAAATAAAAAAAAAGAAGTTCACAATCTGGAAACACATTTACATATTTACATCAGGAAATCACTCCTACAACTGGTATGTGTGGGTAGATTTTTTTAAAATTTCTATTTATAATCCAAATTCAGTACTGACAAAGTATACCTGAGAAAATGTATACCAACTGCACACACACACACCCACACCCACACATGCACACAGAGATTATTATACAGACTCATTTTGTTTATGCACTTACGCCCATAAACCACCCCTACATTTCTTTCGTAACAACACAATTGCACCAGAGAGGAGAGACCCAGTGGAAAACCCACCTTCATGTAGTGGTTAAGGCGAGCTAGTGACTCGATGAACATATCTGCCCCCTTGTTGGAGAACTCGTAACGTCCTGCAGTGAAGAAGTACAGCGTCTTGTCCAGGTCGAAATCGTAGTGCCTGAAGCAGACCATCACAGCCACTTAGCATCTCAGCTTGTGTAATGACTCATCTGCTACAGATTCCAGATTAAAATGTATATTTCTATATTCCCTAAAAAAAAATTAAAAAAAAAGAAAGAAAAAAAGCCGGTCACTTTCATTTAACATTCACATTTAAACAGCAACAGACTGGAAAGGAAGCTCCCAACTTCTCTATCCACCAAAGAAAACCCCATGCGCTGTCAAGAAACAATAAGTTTCAGTTTCTCAAGGAGACGTCACTGCCATCAGACAAATCCATATATGCTACACATCTGCTGGGCAGATGCCTGACCAGCAGCATAACCCAACGTCCTAGTCAAGCCTTGATGTTCATGTATATGTATATATTTGTGTATCTATCAGAGTGGATTTCTTCTACAGATTTTTGCCAGATGACCACACTTCTGCTGCCACAGGTTCTTTTTCAGTGCACTGAGTGTGTGTGCTGCAAACGGTTCCTCAGTTTACTGTCTTATCCAAATGGCTAGACGTCCAGTTTGATTTCCCATTCACACTTGGGAGGGGATTTGAACCCAGACCCTACTGGACACTGCATTAGCAAATAAGCATCTTAACCATACTGCAATTTTCCTTCCGAAACGGAAACTCAGGAAACAAGAACATACCCAGTATGCACACCCCGCAAACCAGAATGATTGCCTGCCTACGTGGTAGGTTAAAAACAAGTCATTCATGAACATGTAAAAGCCCTCTTTCACATATACAAGTGAACGTGGGAGTTGCTGCCCACAAAGAAGAAGAAGAGAGCCTATTATAGGCGTGTATAAAACAGTCTAAAAAGAAATAAAATAAACATATAGAATAAACAGGTAAGATAATACATTAAAACATAACACAGAAGAAGAAGAAGAGAGCTTATTTTAGGTGTGCATAAAACAACAAGACAAATAGAATAAACAGGTAAGGAAATACATTAAAATACAATAAATATGAAAGATACATAAAGGGAAAATGATTGAAACAATACAATCTTGACCATCCTTACAAACTAACTGAAACCGAATCATAAAGAAATTCTTATTCTTGTTTTTTTTAAAAGCAATAAAGACAATAGTGAAGTCTTTACCCATAGAAATGCCCTCGGACAAAGTCGTTCAGTTTCTCTTTGTTGATGGCATGAAGGTTCTGGAATTCATGGAGGGCGCTGAACTTCACCACATTCAGACCATTGGGTGTGATCACATCTGGAACAAAACAGGTTCTTGAAATTATGCTGGTGCCGGTGCCAGAGCCACTTTCTCTCTATCAGCGTGCATGCGTGTGAGTGAGAGAGAAAGACAGAGAGGGAGAGAGAGAGAGAGAAAGAATGAAAATGATTTATTTTTACACAGAGTTATGATACAAGCAGAAACAAAGCCCTATCCAAGCATATCTCAGCATTTTATATCTAAGCATTTTACAAATGCAATACTTAAAAAAAGATTTGAATCAACACATAGGATGAAATAGAAACATATGAAAGAGCAAAAAAACAAAAACAAAAAACCCTGATGAAAAAGCACAATCATTTATATCATAAAAGCACAATTTACGAGACCCATAAAGTAGCATATACTCTCAGTACAACTCTTACACTCCAGCACACATAATATAGAAAAACCTTAGCAAACAACAAAGATGAGAACAATCACAGTTACAACTTATACAAGGATGAAAGAAGCAGCTTTAATTTATATAACTCCCAAGAAATTTCCGAAATAATTAAATAAAGTATTGGACATAAGGGGTAAAAAGGGTAATAATCAGCAATCTTTCTTAAGTTTTAACCACACTACCACTCACTCCCTCACCCCAACTCTACTCTCTCCAGTCAATCATCTCACACACACACACACACACTGCCTTGAACCTGAGGCAATAACCAAGAAGAACTAACTGCTTTAATACTTTGTACCCCATCAGTGCAACTGCACTGCAGTTTCTGTGGACCAGCCCTACATCAGCTGAGTGCACTGTCAAAGCCATACTTCAAACACAAAAGTGCACAGCAGAGATCAAGAAAAGCACTGTGGCCTCCCTCCCTCACCAGGTTTGCGTTTCAAGAGGAACTCCGACTCAGTGCCGGTGATCTCAGACACAGTGGTGAAGGCATGGGCGCAGTGCACGGCCGCCCTCTCCATGCAGTAGCGGTGGTAGATCTGTCGGTCCCCGGCCTCCTTGTCCAGGTTAAACTGGTGAAGAACATACACAGGTGGAAGGTTAAGAAAGATGCTTACTCATGTATTAATTTATGTATGTCTGCACACATTCCTGCGTGTAGGTCCGCACAGACAAGAGAAACAAACATGCATGCATGTACACAGTTGTATGTATGCACCATGTGCAGACACAAACATACATGTGCCCCCCCCCCCCTACCCCCCTCCCCACCTCCTCCAATTTTCTCCGTCTCCATACTCACATATTTATACATTCTGTGCACACATATTCACACATCTGACCACATAAACACGCAACATGCTCGTGTGAATGTGCATGCAAACACACACACATACCATATACATATCTACACCCATGAGGCAACCAATCTGGCACACACACACACACACACCACAGAGAGTCCCCTCCTCTCTTTAACACACACCAAATTCAATCACACACTTTCTCTCTCTCCTCCATTTTACTCATAATCAAACAAGCATCCATGCAGCCTGAGGCATAAGGAGAGCCATGCATGTACATGCACACCCACACAGCCACGTGGATATGCTCTGATTCTTGTTCAAAAAGCCCAGGGTGCCTCAAAGTTTGCCTGTACCGCTCAATGAATCAACTGACCACAGCACTGATCAATAAAGCCAAACAAGCTCTGGTCTTGTCATCAAATCATGTTCATAATGCCTTACCCCCCACCTTTTCTCCATATATGACAAGGTCAAGTGTGGGTGGAGAGAATGGCCCTCCTTCAGATTCAACCCCCCCAATCCTTATAACTTTCAAATGGTAAACCACCTCAATACCAATGTTAGCCAATGGCTGCTTTTCTGAGCTATCAGAGACTTGCCACAATGTGAAATGATTTTGCTGTAACTGCTTAATTAACCGACAGATCCATTTATTTATTCCCACATTCCTGGGCTACCACTCCCATGGTCACTCCTATTACAAGCGTGGTTTTGCGTGTGCGACTATTGTGTGGGCAGCCATACTCCATTTTCCAGCTTGTGAAGACTGGGTATGTTTTTTTGTTTCTAAACCCTTCACAAAAGGGAGATAGATTACAAGATTTTGAATGTGCCAATTTGACCTCTCGCAGGTGTGCACACACAGATGGGACTGGGGCACTAGCAGGTCTGTCGGCACAATTGTTGACCTTGGAAATTGGAAAAAAAAAAAAAAAAAAATCTACTCCCCTTACCCACAAGGCACTGATACCAGGCTTGAACCCAGGGCCTTCTCACTGCAAGTTCTATGCTTTAACCATTCAGGTATCATGTCTATCCAATCCGCTTCAATTTTCCTCAAAACCAAGAAGACATTGGGAATGGTCAGTGTGATAAATATTATTTTGAAGGGTTAAGAAACACAGTCTTGCTTAGCTCAGACAGACAAATCTTTTATGCATCCCTATAAATAGGTCATAGGGGGTGGGAAGGTTACAATTTTTTTTTAAGCAACATATAAATAGGCATGGTCAGAGTTGTTTCACTTCTCTTCAGTGCATGCCAAGTCATGTAACAACAAATAAGCATTAGCAAACCTGAAAATATTTCTGTGTTAGAAATTAAACCTTTAAACATCACACCCCACCCTCAGCAAATAGTTTTACAAAAGAAGAAAATTAAAGAGGGGTATGGGACTTTAATAAATATTTTGTTTACATAGTTTCCAGAATGTCATTTAAATAGGGTTCCATTAAAAAAAAAAAAGGGCGAGAGCCCTTTGAGAGAGCATTCTTTATTTCATGCACAGTAATCTATCTGAACTGTTTTGAATGACCTCTATGCAGATTTCCTCTACATTATTAAAACCACAGTGACTTCAGAGACACAAAAATGAAAATGTTGCTATTATCATCACTTATTGACATTATTTGATGTGTGTTTTGTTATGTTTTTTTTTTAAGCCAACGTAACAGTCAATGCTTAATGCCTATTTCCACCCATGCTGTCTGCTGTTTGGTACAGGAAATTAATTAAACAACTCATTAACATTCAGACGGATCTGAACAAACTACCATTCATTCAAACAGGGCAGAATAAATATGACCTGGCAGTTTGCAGATGGCCAAGCAGCATTTGTCATTCAGATTTTCTGCGGTTATCCTAGCACTGCGGTCGTAGCATGTTAGTATCAGCAGGGATATCAAAATCAATACATTTTACCATCTTAGACAGCAACTTCTTCATAGATGAAACTGGGGCATTTGCAAAATTGGCAAGCTGTGGGGTCCACAGGGAATCCTCAAAGACCTGAAAATGTTTCCTTAATTGACGGGCGCAATAGCCGAGTGGTTAAAGCGTTGGACTGTCAATCTGAGGGTCCCGGGTTCGAATCACGGTGACGGCGCCTGGTGGGTAAAGGGTGGAGATTTTTACGATCTCCCAGGTCAACATATGTGCAGACCTGCTAGTGCCTGAACCCCCTTCATGCGTATATGCAAGCAGAAGATCAAATATGCACGTTAAAGATCCTGTAATCCATGTCAGCATTCGGTGGGTTATGGAAACAAGAACATACCCAGCATGCACACCCCCGAAAACGGAGTATGGCTGCCTACATGGCAGGGTAAAAACGGTCATACACGTAAAAGCCCACTCGTGTGCATACGAGTGAACGCAGAAGAAGAAGAGGAAGAAGAAGTTTCCTTAATTGATGTTTTGTTGGGATTTTTTTCATCCCAAGGGGAAAGCATCTCGTAGAGAATTACTCTGAAAAAAAAAAACTTGGCTAAGCAAACAGAATCATTATTTCACAAGAACAGAATGTTCACACTCAATTCCTAAGGGAGAAGAAAGAGAAAATGTAAATACTGGTTATCATCAGAGATGAACAGAGACTGACGGAGGGAGAGAGAAATGGGGGTGTGAGGATAGTGAATGGTGGAGAAACAGACATTCGCTATTCATTTCCCCTGTGTTTGTGTGTGTGTGTGTGAGAGCGAGTGCATGCATACGTGTGTGTGTGCATACATGGGTGACGTGCACACTGAAACACCCCAAGTGGCAAGTATAGAACTTGTTTTGTCAATCTGCCTGTATATACTTTCACATTATTTTACACATTCCTTGACTCATCAATCTACAATTTTTGCACACTGACCAAGATTCCAATATCCTCTTGGTTGTCACAAGTTTTGGAGTGAATATGCTGTTCATTAAAGAAATCACAGCAAACTAAAATTTTGAAGTGGTGACCTGTTGGGAAACCATACCAACTCAGCCACTGATTACCTGAAGAAAATAACGAGATGAAAGGTCAAAGTGGAGGCCTATTCTGACTGAAGGGAACTTTTTAAAATTTAGTTTTCTCTTCTTTTTTTCTCCTCCCCTCCTTTTCTGCTTGTCTCTGTGTCTGTTCTACTCCTAAGACTAGGAGACCACCACTTCCTTCCTGTCTGTGCAAAGGACAAAAAACAAAACAAAAAACAACAACAAAAAAACAAACCCATCCAAACCCTGAATTCAACTGACATGCAAAGTCGTAAACCTATCAACAATACCAACTGAATCACACACTTTGATTTGAAACTAATCACTTCTCTCATCCTTTCTTTTTAATCTGTTGTTTTGTTTTCTGTAAGCACGTTCAGAAACTGAGGTGTGTGTGTGTGTGTGTGTGTGTGTGTGTGTGTGTGTGTGTGTGTGTGTGTGTGTGTCTGTCTACAAGCATGGCATCTTGAAAGTTGAGTTGACCAGTCAGTACTGAGAACATCACAATTTAGTAGGAAAATTCCTCAAAATACACATAAGTCACACACACACACAAAAAAAACATGCACACACACATATACACACACACACAGAGCAGAACCACATACCGTAAAGTTCGGTCTATAAGCTGTGACTTTTTACTCCAGCTTCAACCTCTGCGGCTTATACAATGATGCAGCTTATTTGAGGATTTTAACAATCCCTGGAGTGTCACGTTCTCATCTATTCTTAGCTGCCCTTCAACTCACCAAAATCATGATTTCTGTCCATGAATTTTTGGATGAGCTTCAGGATAGTGTGCTAACTGTTCACGTTTTATAAATCAAATCCGCACACATTAAAGCCTTCAGATCAACATTCAATTCTACTCCGCTCAAGTGTACACCCTTATCATGCCAAAAACGCGACGTTATGCCTATGATGCAGCCTTCACATTGAAGGCGATCGACCTAGCAGATGACAGTGCAAGCAATGAACCAGCAGCGACCTCCACCTTCATGTTCATGAAGTGAAAGCGAGGCTGAAGTCAATGACAAGATGGTGGAGGAAGCTGTGCTGGTTCTCTTCAACTCAGACACTGAAGACGAAGATTTCAGTGGATTCAGTGAGCAGGATGACGTTGAATAAATGTGACTATCCCTAAATTATGGATCTTATTTTAATTGTGTTTATTCATTATTTTTTTGTGGCACTAGCAGTATTTTCGCTTGCTTTTCTTTGTGTTGTTCCCGCTTGTGTTTATTTCATAACCTACAGTACTGACAGCTTTTCTGTAGTATCAGTATGTGTTCCGGTACCGGAAATAAGTGCGGCTTATAAGCCAGTGCGGCTTATGTATGTATAAAGTTCAACTTCTTCCAAAATTTAGTGGGTGCGGCTTATATACCAGTGCGCTCAATAGACCGAACTTTACGGTATGTACATACACACACACACACATACACACACACACACACAAAGTTCAATTTAGTAAGAACATTTCTGTAAACACAAACAGCAGTCCAACACACCCAGACACACAAACACACACAAAAAGCAACCTTCAATTTAGTAAGAACATTCCTGAAAAAAAAGGCAAAAAAAAAAGGCAGTATCACACATTTTAAAAAAATTGTTTTAAATATATAGTAAAATAATTCCTGGAAAACAGCAGTTCAATACACTAAAAAAAAGAAATTTTATTAGAAGAATTCCTGGAAAAAAAGAAATGTTACACACACACAGCAGTACAACACGTACAAACACACACACACGAAAGATCACTTTAATTTAGTAAATTTAGCAGGAACATTCCTGAAAACACACAGCAGTCCAATACACAATGCAGTGCCACAAACTGTTATACATGCCCACCACAAAATATTACCATCAGGAATAAAATGATGAAAAAAAAACCTAACTGATTATTTCAAGATTTTCATAAATATATATTTTCTTTCTTTTTTGTTTTTGTTTTTGGATACAATGTAATGATGACAATCATCACAGCCACCATGACTGATGGAGAATAGCACTTGCAGAGAGTGTGAAAACTAGAGTCTTCCCTTTTCATTACCACAATTTCAGTTCACTGTACTCTATCCTATCCTAAGATCTGGTAGCTGTGGATTTTGTCTTTGTTGTTTTTCACAGCAAAGCTTGCTCTCCTCCTTCTTCTTCATCAGTCTCACATATTTATTTGTGACGACGCTTTCTTGTAACTTTGGCTCTTCCGCAGATGGTTAATTTTAAAATTTGTTGTTCTTTTTTATGTTTCTTTTTTTTCTTTTTCTGTAACACAGGATCCACAGCCGAAACACCTAGAATGGTCATTAATGTTTATGTTATACTGTAACAAATAAAAAATGGTTATTCAGAAACAGTGGACATGTGTGACACATATACACACAAAAAAACCCCTTCAATTTCATTGGAACATTCCTGAAAACACACATGTTGTAGCGTTGTACACATACAGAAACACACACACACACACACATGTTGTAGTGTTGTATTCATACAGAAACACACACACACACAATGTTGTAGTGTTGTATACATACAGAAACACATACACACACACGCATGTTGTAGTGTTGTATACATACAGAAACACACACACACACAAACCAACACATACACTATCACCAACACAACCCCAAACGCTACCTTGCCCAGGTTGTTGTAGAAGTCCGCACTGCCGGCACACAGGTAGCGGCCCAGCAGGGTGGCGTGGGTGGTGAAGATGAGGCTGACATTCAGCTGCTTCAGCCGCTCCAGGATCAGCCCCGCCCCGGCCAGCCACTCGTGAAAGTGGTTGATCACCACAGGGTCACCCGGCAGGTTCTTGATGAACTGCAAACACACAGCCACAACACATCATCAGAGATGCCAACCCCTGTCAAGTGTTCGTAGAAACAATCAGGAAATTCGGTAGGAACATTCTGAATTTGATAGGAACACTTGGACTCCGAGCCACATCAGCAAACGGGCACAGACGCTGTTTGACCGAGACGCAGTTTGATTTCGCCACATTCTCTCTTGTTCAGGGCAAACGATCAAGCCACTCAATGCTGTTTCAAAGTAAACACGCATGCAATTAGCTGAGCATCATTACGTGAGATAAAGGTTAGTAGTGACTGCCCTAACCTCTTGATCAACAGGTCTAGAGCGCCTGGGTAATGTTACGACAGGAAAGCATGTGGCCATGCTATGTAGTTGAAAAATGAACTCCTTGGAACCATTTTGGTGTTGGCGTAACATCGAAACAAACTACAGTAGAGCGAAACAAAATACGGTGAAATTGTAACAGTTGGCGTCTCTGCATCATCTTCTTCTTCTCCTCCTCCTCCCTCAACTCTGTGAAGAGTCACTGGGGGCACAACACAGAAGAACTGTTCACAACATTCCTCCACGGCTGTTGCTTGAATGATGAGTGATATGGATACTTATATTGTGCCTATCCTCGGTCCGAGACCAAGCTCTAAGCATTTTACAAACACAGGGTCATTTGCACAACAGGCTGCCTACCTGGGTAGAGCCGACTGACGGCTACCATTGTGCGCTCATCATTTGTTTCCTGTGTCATTCAATCAGATTTCAGGCACACACCAATACAGACTCAGACCTGTGTCAAAGCCTGGGACTCTGCATGGGGAGATGGGAGAGTTTGTTTAATACTTCCTGTTCAGTTAATTTTACATAACAAGTCAAACCAATGCATGTCAAACTGATGCGACTGAGTTTGACAGGAAGTAAAATGCAAACTTCTTTTTTGTTTGGTGTCATATACTTACCATGTCAAACTCCAACGCATCAGTTTGACATGGTAAGTATACAACACCAAAAAAGAGGAAGTTTGCATTTTACCACCCACAGTATATGGCACCAAAAGAAAAGATATTACACAAACGTTGAAAAACAGGAAAGTTGTTGGTGTTCATTTGTTCATCCTTGCACACCACTGCACATTACCCAAGACTGAAAAACATTCAATGGATGCTCCATACTCACAAAGCTTTGAGTAACCAAAAACAAAAGCAAGGTGGGACTGAGGAATGGGGTGGTGTGTATGTGTGTGGGGGGGGTGGGGGGGTGGGGGTTACGACTTCAGACAATAATTACATGATTAAGAGAGAAAGAACTGGTATGAGAAGGAAAAAAAACAATTTGCTGCAAAACATTCAATGAGTGTGACAACAATTTTTCAGTTTAAATTAACTCACCTCAACTGAACATTCCTGATTAGGAGTATCATGTGGTTTACACCAATTTCCCATGAACATACCAAATCATGAAAAAGAGATTTATAAGGGTTTTGACTGATAGTATGGCGCTGCAACTGTTATGCACAAATGATATCATCAAAGACCTCTCTACCGTTAAAAGCGACCAACCAAAGCTGACTTCTTTGCTTTGTGTTAGAATGACATGTCTATTTTTGGCCCTATCGCCTTCATTTTGTCCATGACTGGAAAACCGTGAGGGTGATTATGCATTTAAAAAAACAACAACAAAAAAAGGTTAAAGCTTCCATAGTCTTTCATGGCCACAGCGGCAATGAAATTCATATCCTTCCACCATTCTTTAACTGAAGTCAGCACCCATTCACACCTGAATGGAGTCAGGAAATTCGTAGTTAACTGGTTTTCACAAGGACACAACACCATCACTGATCACTGGCAAAAAATAACTGGATCAGAAATCCAATGCCTTCCTGATTCTGCCGCTTTCCCTTTGATTATATATACAAGTGGGGAAGAAGAAAAAAACACACATAAAAAAAACATGTTCAGCGAAAGTGGAGACCTGACCCCAGTGACCCCCTCGACCTCCCCACCACTACTCACCTCCGACATGAACCATGTCACCAGGGCCCCGAAAATGACAGCGTCGTTCGACTCCCTGTCATGCCAGGGGATGCCGATGCCAGCATGCTCCCAAAGCTGATGCTTGAACTCGTCCAGCTTCCAAGCAGCTGAGCCGATATCAAAGAGAATCACCTTGGGGTACCCATCAATCAGCCAGCGACCGAAAAACACCTGTGGCAAGACAAAGGAATGTTTATTCAAGTTTGAAAAAATTTTTTTTAAGACACATGAATGTGTATCATGCAAGTTCGACAAACAACAAGTTTTAAAACACAGGAACATGTGCGTAAGTTTGACAAACTACAAGTTTTAAGAGGCAGGAACGTGTGCACAAGTTTGACAAACAACAAGTTTTTTAAGACACAAACATGTGATGTATGCAGCCTTGGGGGCTATTGGCTTTTGGGGACCATCCCTATGCCGAGTAGTGTCCGAAAGCCCTCTTGGCCGAGGGAGAGGGGATGTAAATTGGGCAAATGACAATCCAGTACATTCAATTTCTAGCCCCTATAGGCAAGACAGCAGCTGCCTCCTCTGCAGTTCTGATGGTCACAGTCGGACATCAGGCAAGAAGCCCTGCCGAGGGCTCACCTTGATTCCCCCCTGCCTCATGGTGGCGATGGTGTCCCTGTAGACATAGTGGTGCGGTTCCAGAATCTCAACCTCCGTGCGCACGCATGCCTCATTGTAGGGCCCCATCAGGCAGTACTGCTCCCCCCATTCCTCGACTGTCACTGGAGCTTTTGTCTTGATCACAGTGTAGATACCCCCAACTGCAACACACACACACACACACACACAGGCATTTCAACCACTGTTCGTGAAAGTTTTTCTTTTTTCAACTTGATCACAGTGTAGATGCTCCCAACTGCAAAACACAGACATCACAGGTATTTCAACCACTGATTTTGAAAGTATTTTTTTCAACTTGATCATGGTATAAATGCTCCCAACTGCAAAACATACACATCACAGGTATTTCAATCTCTGTTCTTTAAGGTTTTAGTCTTTATCCCAGTGCAGATGCTTGGCTAACTGAAAAATGCACACACACACACACACACACACACACACTCTGAAGGTATTTAATTCTAATTTTCTGTTCTTGAAGAGTTTTGTCTTGATCAGTATATTATGCCATCTGCACTGCAAGACACACACTGACACCACTTTTTATCTCTGCTCTTGAAGGGTTTAGTTCTGATGAGCACATCACAGAGCAGATGCTGCCAATTGCAAAACACACACACACACACACACACAAACAAACAAACAAGCAGACACCATGGCTTAAAGTTTTTACCTTCGCTTTTGAACAAGTTAACTGTGGATATATCAGTTATTCTA
Organism: Babylonia areolata; assembly: GCF_041734735.1. NCBI lineage: Eukaryota > Metazoa > Mollusca > Gastropoda > Neogastropoda > Buccinidae > Babylonia > Babylonia areolata. The sequence continues at coordinate 34,531,021 of NC_134885.1, read as the reverse complement.
TTTCTACAACACCAAGTTAAGTTTGTGCCAAGCAGTTTTGAGTCTTTGAATAATAACCAAAATACATACAGGTAAATGGGAGGGTAAGATTGACTGACAGGATGGGGAGGGAGTGATGGCAGTGCTGGAGGGAAGGTGAACAAAAACAGGAAATGACGTGATAATCCTGTCTAAAACAATAAAACAACATGTTGATGCACAAACTTATTTCACTACATTTCTTCTTCACTCTTTCTGTCTCTGGGCCTTACACTTGGAACAATCTTCCTCTTTTACTTTGTCAAATCCCTACTCAGCTCTTTTAAGTCTGACCTTAAAATCTGCCTCTTTCCGTTTCTATAGCCTTCTATCATGTGTGTGTGTGTGTGTGTGTGTGTGTGTGTGTTGAAAAGTTCTGTCTCCCTTTGGGTCAGAGTTGTGCATGCCTGTGAAAGTCGTGAGAAGAAGAAGGGTCACAGATAACTGTGACCTTCACTCTGCCCTTCAACTTCAAAGGTCTGCACTGTGTGCAACCCACCACCCTTGCTAGGGAGCTTTAAATCTGCAGCAACTGGATTTAAAAGAACAAAAACCTATATTAAAAAATATATATATAAAACCGACCCTCAAATATCCTGGGTTTTGTCCATAAATATTGTCATGAATGTGACCTTTTAATGACTATCTTTGATCATTATCTTTTTCTGGATGAAAACCATTCTCTGAACCATAGATCAGCTCACTTTAGACTTGCTGAATGGCTTTTGGCTATATTCATAAATGATGGTGATTTGAAAAACTAAAATAAGAAAAACAACAACAACAACAATAAAATAAGAAAATGCAGAATGCCCCATCTGTATTGTTGCCCTAGTCACACAGTGGTATCCACCATTGGTATCAAGAAATAAAGTCCCAGTATCAAATCCTGTGTGGATGACATTCAATTAGGACTGAAAAGTTGGGTTATCAATATAAGTGTAGGTGGGGAAATATGATAGTTGTGGACACAAAGTGTAATCAGGATAATGATAAAGACACTATGTCTACACATAAATCATTAAATGCAGTCAGATTCAAGTAAGACTATATCGTGGTGTCCACCTTTGATTTCTTAAAAGATAAAGTTTAACCTCCTTTTAGTCAATGAAAACAGTGTGATGAATTTGTGATAATGCGTGAACTGATTTGTGCATTGCAATATAAACAAGAGAGGCAAGGCCTTCAAGACTCACTTGTGACACGCTTTAAAAAAAAAAAAAAATCCAAGCGTTTTATGTATTGAGTATAATTTCAAAATGTAATGTTTAAGATGAGAAAGATCAGTTTAAAGCAAATTAACTCCCCTAGCATTAATTACAGAGTAATTTCCCTTTTTTACTATCTGCACCAAAACGTATGCAAAATAAATAAAACTTCCATGCTTAGCAAAACAAGTTCCTGTTTGAACAGAAAATGACAATAATGACTGCTCTTGTTGTTGGGTCAGAATATCAGATCAAAGTGCCAAGTTTAGAGAATACAAAAAATATAAATATAACAGTAAATGCAGTTTGCATATAATTAGGCTTCATTTTTTATTTTTTTGTGCCCATCCAAGAGATGCAATATTGTTTTAAACAAGATGACTGGAAAGAACTGAATTTTTCCTATTTTTATGCCTAATTTGATGTCAACTGACAAAGTATTTGCAGAGAAAATGTCAATGTTAAAGTTTACCACAGACACACAGACACACACAGACAACCGAACACCGGGTTAAAACATACTCACTTTGTTTACACAAGTGAGTCAAAAATCATATTCTTGGATTTGCTTATTACATGTACATTTTTTTTTTTAAACAAACAAAAACAAACGTCAGCAATCTTTCGAAGCTGGAGAAAGTAACAATCAATAAAACAAGGATTTTAACTCAACAATACAATAACCCTTTATGCCAGCATTGTGATTATGTATGCCCTATGAATGTTTCTTTATAAATCACACTAATTTAGTTCATTGAGGACTTCAGAATAGTCTATAGATGTCCACTGAGAAAAAAAAAAAAAGAAGGAAAGGGAACAGGGTATATTATTCACATTCACATATGCAGACACCCACACTCCTCCTCTCTCTCTCTCTGAAACACACACACACACACATTTTTCAGTTGATATGCTAACTTTCAACAGACCCAACTGAGGAACTGACCCCATATTCAAAGCAGAGATAAAAAAAAAAAAAAACACTTGATGACCGATATTGGGCCACCCGACTGATTTATATAACAAACCACTCAGAACAAGGTCTTTGACCTGTAAATAAGCTGGCCATAAAAAGATGGAAATCAAGAAGAAGAAAGATCACAATTAAAAAAAAAAAAATGTTTTGGGTGTTGTGGTGGGTTTTTTTTAAGAGCTTAGTGCTGTTTGGTGTTTTTTTGTTTGTCTGTGTGTACGTTGTTGTTCCTGCTAATTTTGGGGAGATTACCTGCGCAGTCAAATATATTTTAGGGAAAAAAAATCTGGCTTCTGTCTGTTAAATAAAATCAGACAATTATCTCCGGTATTTTTTCCCCCCAACACTTTTTTGTGAAATGGATAAAGAAGAAATTATCTCTGGGGGACCAAAAAAATCTTATCCTAAATCCCTTTCAAATACTGAGAAGAAGAAAAAAAGAATGTGATGCTGTTACTTTGATAGCTGAGAACACACACACACACACACACA
>NC_134885.1:34513330-34525830 GCF_041734735.1 Babylonia areolata | reverse complement strand
ATGCAGGCAAAAATATTCAAAATTAACATTTGTATTATTTGTGTCAGAGTAGTGTGTGTCAAGGGTTTGTTGTACACACTGGTGTTTCCTCATCAAATAGGTGTGGAAAGCTGTCATCACAGTGTTGTAATGTCATGATCTATAATTAAGTCACCAGCAAGCATGGAAGCACAACTCTGACAACTGCCTCTTTTTTGGGGGGGTGGGGGGTTGATATCACTCATAAAAAGTCATTTTGCTGAGAACCAGGTTAAAGTATCTCAAATAATCAATGCATTCTGACAGACCGCATAATTTAGAACATTGATTTAGCACTGATTTTTTTTTTTTTTTTTTTTTTGGATCAACATTATTTACATTATATCAATATATGACAAGCAGTTTAACTTGGAGCATGCGTGCGTGTGTGCGTGTGCGCACATACATGTATGTGTGTCAGTGTGTGTGTGTGTGTGTGTGTGTGTGTGACAGACAGAGTCAGAGAGAGAGAGAATGCAAATGTAAATTACAAGTGAATATGAATACAAAATGCTTTATTCAGTTTAGGCCAAGGCCCCTAACTGAAAGGACTGATCATACAGCAAGTACACAAGTGCATCTTATGATATGAGAAAAGACATGTGTCCAAAGGATAATACTTTAGGAAACATTCAAATCATTTTTCAACTTCAGTCTTACTCTTAGATTTATAATCTAAGTTGTAAACTATATGCAATTGTTTCAGAGCTTTGTTAACTTACAACACTAAACCAGATAGTACAGTCTTGTTCCTGGACAGAGAGAGACAGAGAGAGACAGAGAAAGAGAATGCAGATGCGGACATTAATTACTCATTTTCTGATACTGCCCTTTGCGAATGAAAATACATGTACAACATATCCATCGCTAACAGAAATGCTAGTAACAATAGTACAGACTTTCCAAACTTGATTCAAGTGCATGAACTATACATTATGCTCTATTAGAAACATAACTTCTATTATCAGTCTGAAATAATTTCACAAATCTTTCGAGTACATTTATCATTTATGCAATCACATCCAGCTTTGGGGATTTTCGAGATGCTCCCCTCTGGTCGACAGTACAGTAGTATACGGAGGAAAACCAATCGCTTCGCCAAAAGCTTTCCCCCAAAGCATTCAATGCCCTGTCTCTCGAACAAATCCAATATGATAAATAGAACTGTGCAATCAATAACCATCTACCTGAAGATCTAGTCATCAGCCTTATCCACATGTAATATGCGACTTCTGTTCAAACGTGTGTGTGTGAGAGAGAGTGTGTGCGTGCATGTGTGTGAGTGTGTGCATGTGTGAGTATGCACAAGTTTTTGTACTGATATGCATATATATATATATATATATATATATATATATATATATATATATATATATATAGTGCGTGCATGCGTGTGTGTGTGTGTGTGTGTGTGTGTGTCCTGATTTCTACTGTATAAGTGTTTGTGTATGATTTTCAATTCATGTTCGTACCTTGTTATGTACTAACCCCCAAATATTCTTGTGACCCCAGTACACTTGGTAATAAAGACCTATTCTATTTTATTCTAATGGCTTGTTCTTCCTGACAATGCCAGTTAACTACAGTTTGGACTCAAGACTATGTACCTAGGTGATATTGTTCTTTTGTACTATAAATATCAAATGCAAAATGGAACAACACAAGGATTGCAGTATCACCCAGGTGCTTCTGAAAATAATAATAATAATAATGGATACTTATATTGCACACTATCCAGAAATCTGCTCTAGGTGCTTTACAAAAACGCTTTGTTAACATAAAACATTACATGTGTGTTACATACACACACCAAAATATGACTACACACACACACACACACACACGCACGCACATACGCACGCGCGCGCACACACACACACACACACACTGCGTACATACATTTTAACAATACATGTGTATCTAACAGCTACCCTAACACATTCGCACACATAGGCAGGCACAAACTTACATAAACGCACGTGCACACAATACACATTCATATACATGCATGTAGTTATGTACACATACATATGTATACACACATAGTCAAGCACAGCTAACGCAAAGGAAGGAAATGGCCAAACATATTTTACCAGGAAAACAAATCAGAGTTAACATAGCACACACACAAAAGTCACTATTTCCACACTGTTCAGACCTGTCAAACTTCAATGACAGCTGTGTCCAATCTTTCAGTTCTTGTAAGTAAGGTACTTAGAATATTTGGATAGTTTGCATCACCTGATACATAATGTATACAGCACTGCTCCCCACAGCATTTTTTCTACAGAATTGTTGGAACTCTAAAGCTGAAACCAGTGTCAGTCCACAGATCCTTGTGTTTTATTATCAGAGTGTCCCATCATCAAAGTGACAAAATCTGCAAATTTGTCCTCTGAATGCCAGAATTTGCCATGTTAAGAACATAAGTGATAAGAGAGAATGCGGAACAAAAAAGAATTTATCTTAAAAACAACACAACCCTGGTCATATCCATATAAGGACCGCGGGGAACTCAAACAGATATGAAAAAAAAAAAAGATTCTTAAAACAACTTGTCCAATGGACTCCAAATACAGGAATATTCAATGGAAGGGGACTTCATCTTGATCATAAGAGTTTTTGGATTTTCTGCATTAATTTCCTCTCTCTCTCTCTCTGTGACAGAACCTGCCATATCTGTCCAGATTATCAACATCTATTCCAAATAAATATATAAATATAAATGAACTACTCTTCTTAAATTGTTCATGATATTTTGCTAACCATGGAATCTAAATATAATCCACAAACCTGTAACTTGATCAAAGTGCAATGCAAATTCTACTTTCACCTTATGGCAGTACTTGTAAAGTAGTTTGTTTTACTTTTAGATTCTAACTTAAGATATCAAAATATCAATAGGATTACAATTACTTCCTTTGCAACATTCAGCTGTTGCTTTCAAAATGGCAATTGCAATTTAAAAAAAATGCAAAATAAAATCTTTGCACTTAAAAAAACAGTATCTCCTTGATATGCAGATCTAATATTACAATCTTTTTCAGCACATTCATTCCCAAGTCTGTTCGCTTCGCCACTGTGCTATTCGTTTCCGAGTCAACACACTGAGCATTTATGCAACGTTAGCTTTTGAACGAAAAAGATAGTAAATGCACATCAAACATCTCACAATTATACGTAATATACAATACATGCGTATTGCCGATTTCAGCTTATTCTCACAGTGTGAGCAAATTTATTGTATTTTGCAACGTTATGTTGGACATCGTTTGCAGGTTTTGTGAAGGTTAAACTGCAGACAAGTAGTGTTTGCGACAAAAATCTGTTATGCTTACCTTTATTTGCAACTTCCCACGCGATTTCGAAAAGCCATCTATTTGCTGCAGCCGCAGACGCCCCTCTGTCCAGATAGAAGTCGTCCAAATCCGGCTCGACATTTTTTAACGTTCGGAAAAAGCTGCCTCTTCTCCTCAGCGCCATGTCTGCTGTGTCGATGTCATTGGGTCAACGAAAGTTGAAGGTCGTTGTTGAGCGCAGGGATTTTCTGACCTATAAATGACGCAAAACGTCTGTTGATTGGTGGAGATGATCTATTTTTGGATTTGAAACCAATCGCATTCAAGTCCTGCGACCCCAGTTTTTGCAATGTCCTTTCAAGAAGCACCTTCGACATGCGGTCTACGTGCCTTGCTGTCAGTGGCCTCTCTGACCCCCAACTGCGACGGTTTTCAATGAAACTGAACTGCTGCTTCAGCCATGTGCTCACCTTCTCTGCCTTGTGTGTGGAAGGGGGTGGAGACTAGTTGAGATCGGATAGGAGGAATGTCCTGGGGACGGGTGGAGGGGACAGGGAGGCGGGGCCTCAGTTTGGGTGTGCTCGTTCGTCTTCTGCGCGAATGAGGGCGGTGTGTGTGAACTCAGAACTCATTGAATTGTCGTAAAACCCATCATTGGAATTATGGACACAATAAACTAAACACAACAAACAAATAAAAAGTAAAAGCAATAAGTTGTGAGCACATGCAGGATATTGCAGGAGTGTGTGTGTGTGTGTGTGTGTGTGTGTGTGTGTGTTTCTTTCTTTTGATTTCACGTCTTTTCACCATGGTATTTTTATGTTAGCCACAGCAACTACAAAACTATGTGTGTCTGTGTGAATTGGCGGCGGAGCGGGTGGGTCGAGCGATGGGAGGAGATAACTTAATGGGATGACTGAGACAGTGAAAACGACAGAAAGATCGACTGATCGAGCGGAATGAAAAGGACTGAAGAGTGACAAACGTAACAGTTTGGACGTGTGACAAACTGATATTTAATTAAAACTGTCCTGAAGAGAGATGACAGAGAAATGAAAAGAAAGAGCAACAACTAACCGGCAGTTTGACCCGACGGACTAACTGAAAACTGATTAACCGCGAAACCAGGCTATTTCAAGAAACACCCCTACAATAGTCAGTATATTTTTAAAGTATGCTAATCATGACAAGAGCATGATCAATCAAAGATTCCATTTGATTCAAACAATCGGCATCAGAAATCTGTCCGTCCAAGTAATAATCATCAGTTGTTCAAAACATCTTAAAAGGACAAAATGCGTCACGTGTATGGTGGTGGACGGACTGGTCTATGAGTTGTTATGATTATTATTACTAGACTAGTTTTTTAGGGTTTTTTTGGTTTTTTGTTTTGTTTTTTCATTTATCATTATCTTTGTATGAATTGTGGAAGAGGTCTCTCCGTCTACAGTTTTTGGACGGAGCGTCTTACGTTTTTACCTTTAAAACTCAGTTTAAACACCTGCTGCCACACAGACATTGACTCGGTGAATGGAACTTAATTTGTGTGCGTCACAGTCATCGAACCCTTTCAGCTCAATGGTCACAGTGCGTGCGTGCACTGATGCAAGGCCGTGTGGCAAGTTGTTCACTGGCTGAATTGAGTTGAGTGGTTTTTATCACCCGGCTGTGTATTTATTGACATTATTTCATATGATTACCATTTAACCACTGAGTGTTTATATGACACGCTTTCTCATGCGGTCTACATTTTCTGATTCACTCACAGACAGATGTTGTAACGCCGCATATGACGTATATGACATTAATGATGATATGGATACTTAGGGCCTACACCGAGTAGCATGTATCTTCGCCGCGGAGGTCAAGGCCGGGACCAAACTTCAGTCTAAGCGCTTTACTAACACGTACGGAGTCATCAGTTTGCACAACATGCTATTGGGGTAGAGCCGACTGGCAGTTGCCTTAAATTCGGTTTGGGCGCTCATCGTTCGTTTCCTGTCACTGATTCGGTTAGGTTTCAGCTATGACGCACACGCACACACACTCAGAAACTGATTAACATTTAAGTGCCGTTTTGTTTATTTACACCACTATGTGGGCAACTAAAATCCGCCAGTTTTGGGAGATGTGCCATGCTGAGTATACTCGTGAATTACTAGTGTTCTCAATCAAGTTGTTTCCGATATAACCCACCAAACGCTGATACTGATTAACGGTGCGTATTAACCTGCTGCGTGTGTTTAAATTCCTGTGCAGTGCCAGCCATCTCATTTTGAGCCCCTCATTCAGCTCTGGACAGGACGATCAGGTGACTCAGGCTTAAACTCCAACACAGATCCAGGTATAATCCTTGATGTCAGTGCTCATGTGTGGACGGTTTTAACTCACTCAGTACGGCCAGTCCTCTCTTCTCCTCTACACAGACCCCTCGGATGTCCAGTGGGTGTCTGAATGACCCAACCTTTAGCTTCCGTCGTCAGAATTGTGGTATCTTTGTCAACATTCACCTCTTCAGTATAAGAGCCTTCCGCTTGCAATACTTTGATGATGGTAATTGGGGTGAAACGCTGTTAACGTCGTCTCTTTCGCCGTTCGTATGGAAAGAGTTAATCCCCCAGTCGTCTATCCATCCATTGTGACTGACAACCACTGCATAGCCTTCAGTAGCTGAACATTATATGTAAGAAAGATGTTAAATCACAAAAAAATTGTGCGTTAGTGATGGAGTTTCACAAATGTCTTCAGCGTTGGCAAACTGCGTATTTGTTCCCAGCCGCAGACTGGTGTGCAGCAGTCGAAGTTGAATAGGCCCAGGCGAAATTTCTGAACTGAAAAAAAAGAAGAAGAAACGTGGGTGGGCCCGCCGGTTGGTGTGCGTGCACGCTCGCGGGATGCATGCAGCGCGCGCGCGCGTGTGTGTGTGTGTGTGTGAGAGAGAGAGCCTGAGAGAGAGAGAGTGAGAGAGAGAGAGAGTGAGAGAGCACAGCAACAACATCGGCTTGTGTGTGTGTGTGTGTGTGTTACTAGACAAAGGGAACAGCAACAACAATGGCTTGTCGGCTATCCGAAGCAGCGGGAACTTGCCATTTCATTCTTTACTGCCTTGTCAACACCAGGGTTGCCGGCTGGGCCTACGTGTGAGGGCTCAGACGTGCCGCAGTTGAGATAAATCGGCTTTAACAATACTTTCACATCTGTCTGGGAAGTTACGTATGTTACCCTTGAGCACAGCCAGTATATAGTCAGACCGCTGACAGATGGTCGACTAAGCCATTGTAGTTCACCGCTAGGTGCAGCGACCAGTGCAAGTGATTTGTCACGGCGGAGGATGACAACATTCCGATTGTCCAAGTACTTGGACGTTGGTCACCGTGATAGCGCTCGCCTGCTGAGCGCATGTGGCTTCTGATGAATGAACAATTCAGCAGTAAGAAGCACTGGTTGATTATTCTTCAGTTGAGCTGCACACACAAGTTTCAAGTTTTAATTATCCTTTCACTCCTATTGGAGTATGGAGGATTACTGCAAAATAATCTTTTCGTGCCCAGAACAAACATTTCCAAATACACAACAATGTCACATAAAAGTTGAGAAAACACAAATGTCTTTTAACTCCGAAAGTATAACTAGGCAACATTTGCAAATCTAATCATCTTACTCACAGCTAAAATGACTTTTTTTGCCTCCTTTGAGCATATTACAAAAATTAAAAACCGATTTTGGAGACAAATATTTTTTAGGAACATATCTATTTCGTAACTGATCATAACTGGGACATTCCATTATAAAATGAAACTCATCACCAATCACAGACATGTAACAAACCTTACAAAGCCGTAACTCTCGTGGTATGCCTTTGTGTCTCCCTGTTTCTATTTCCAGCTTATGATTACTACTTCGAAATCTGAAGAAGCTGATAACATAATTATCAGGCATTTGACATATATTTTTCGCTCCCCTTCATGAGGACTGTAATCCTATAGTGGAAGCTTTATAATTTCAATTTGCTTGTTTCCTCCAGAAGTGAGACCCTACCATCTATTCTAGCGTTAATGCACTTAGAAAGCTATATTGAAATGATTACGTGTGGTTGCAGTTTAAAGCAACAAGAACGTTTTCTTATTATTCTTATCATCCTCAACTCGTTGCGATTATTATTATAAGATTCACGTGTGTAACTGGTACTGGTACGATTGCTTACTTTAATAACAGTAGCTTTGGCTTAATCTTAATAGAACATTTTGATTTTTTCGCGCAAACAGAAATCCCCCCACCCACCCACCTCCCAACACACACACGTTTCAAGATTAAATTTACACACACACACACACACTCACTCTCTCTCTCTCTCTGACTCTTTCTCTCTGTCTCTGTCTCTCTCTCTCTCTTGCAGGTTTCTTGCTGCGACTTTGATACATATATTCATGCTGTTTGGTTTGTTTTATGTGTTAAACGATTATTCTGATGTATCCCATGCCAATAGGACTGTAATGTCAATGGCATGAAAACATTTTTCAGTTTCAGTTTCAGTTTCAGTTTCTCCCTCTCTCTCTCTCTCTCTCTCTCTCTCTCCCCACCCCCACCCTCCGCGACCAATTGAAGATTTCATTCACAGACAGAGAGACACACACAGACACACACACAGACACACACACACACACACACACACACACACACACACACACATACTGACACACACACATATATACACACATTGTGACACACATGCGCTGTGACACACACACACACACACACACACACACACACACACACACATACACTGTCACACACACACGCTGTGAAACACACACACACACACACACACACACACCACACACACACACACACACACACACACACACACACACACACACACAGAGGGTTACAAACAGTATATGCTTATTTTCACGATTTGACATAAATTCTCATAATAATGATAAGAACAAGAACAATAATAATAATAATAATAATAATAATAATAATAATAACTATATAGAAAGTGGACCCTGGCCACGCCCGGCACCCCACGTAGATACGGATCGATCTGTCTGGCAAAATCAGGTGGATCGATTTGTCCAACATTAGACGGATCGAACAGCGAAAAATCGTCTCTCTAATAATCACCAGCGGCTGGCACTAATGCAACCTTTTACGCAGCCACACTCTCACAACGATGAATGCACCTTCCGCGCAATCACTGATTCATACCTTTAATATACCACTCCAAGAAATGAACTCAGCCGCGTGGCCTTTCATATCGTCTTAATGGATTTTCTTCTAGCGGTCCACACTTTGAGCCAACCATGCATGCAGTCCAGGGCGTAGTGGCATAAGTTATACAGAGTTCACAAAAAGTTAAAGATCACGTGGGAACTTGCACTGTACTTTTCCTCAGGGGCATGGAGTAATGATACAGAATTTTCTGCAAAATGCGGTGTGGACAATGTAGAAGATGCAGTGAGCATCACTCTTAATCAAGTTGTGTGTGTGTGTGTGTGTGTGTGTGTGTGTGTGTGTGTGTGTGTGTGTGTGTGTCTGTCTGTCTGTCTGTCTGTCTGTCTGTCAGTCTGTGTCTGTGTGTTTGTGTGCGTCTGTGTGTCTGTGTGCGCGCGCGCGTTCACTTACAACATTTTCATCATGAAAGACCACAGTTACCGGTTATAAACTACTAACTGTCAATTTTTCAGTGGCTAAAAATGATATCGATTTTCCGAACGCATTTTCAGTTTATGGTGCGCTAGTGCCTGAGACATCGGTTAGCTTATTGAATGACAGGTCAACGGTTGACAATGTGCAACCAGCGTAGTTAAAATCATCTCTCGATTATTTAAGTGTTATATCTATATTTGTATCGAATCTCGGCAACGGTGCCTGGTGGGTAAAGGGTGAATATCAGTTTTTCCTATCTCCCCGGTCAACATATGTGCAGACATACTAGTGCCTGAACCCCCTTCGTGTGTATACGCACGCAGAAGATCAAATACGCACGTTTAAGATCCTGTAATCCATGTCAGCGTTCGGTGGGGTATGGAAAAAAAAAAAAGAACACACCCAGCATGCATACCCCCGAAAACGGAGTATGGCTGCCTACATGGCGGGGTAAATAAACAAAACGATCATACACGTCAAATGTTACATGTCTGTCTAAGTGTGTATGCGTGCGTGCCTGAAATCTGGTTGATTGACACAGGAAACGACTGATGATCGCCCAGTGACAGCCGTCAGTCGGCTCTGCTCAGGTAGGCAGCCTGTTGTGCAAATGACCCCGAGTTTGTAAAGCGCTTAGAACTTGGTCTCCGACCGAAGATTGGCGGTATATAAGTATCCATATCAAATCAAATCAAATATATCTATGCACACCTGCTTTTATGAAGTGATCATTACCTTTTTTTGTGAAGTCTATATGATGGGCTGGTTGCACGTGAACGGGAAAAAGAGTAATTATTTTGCTTCTGTTGCGATCACTTGTAACAATGGGTGGAGCGGACTGTCGACAATGATATTGTTGTTAAGACGGTGTTACTGACCGTCTGTGTGTGTGTGTGTGTGTGTGTGTGTGTGTGTGTGTGTGTGTGTGTGCGTGCGCGGGCGCGCACGTGTGTGTGTGTGTGTGCGTGTGTGTGTGTGTGTGTGTGTGTGTGTGTGTGTGTGTGTGTGTGTGTGTGTTGTGTGTTGTGGTATGGTGGTGGTGTGGTGGTATGTATGGGGGTGGTGGTTGTGGTGGTGGTGGTGGTGGTGGTGGTGGTGGTGTGTGTGTGTGTGTGTGTGTGTGTGTGTGTGTGTGTGTGTGTGTGTGTGCGTGCGTGTGTGTGGTGTTTCTGTGTAACGATACAGGGTTCACAAAAAGTTAAGGACCACTTGAAAACGTGCACGGTTTTCTTCTTGAAGGCATGGTGGAAATCAGCTGCTGAAAATGCTGAATTTTCGGCACTGAAACAATGGTGTACGCACCACTCATAACCAGAGGTCCTTTCTAACATGCGCACTTCCATTTACTACAATAAAACAAAGAAACAAACCCACCACAACTACTGTTTATGTATAGACCACTGAATAACTGTCAAATTTTGGATGAAAAATCAATATTCTTAACACATTTCTCATCGCTGTTCATCGTGAACATGTGCCTGAAACAGCCGTTAGTGTATTCAACGAGAGAGAGGCTATAGTGTTAGACCAAACTGATTAATGCACGCTGCATAATTCAAATCATATATCGTCGTTTTTTGTTGTTGTTGTTTTTTCAGCATCTTATGAAAAACACACCCGCCTTTATGAAGAAACCCTTAATCATTTTTGTGTGAAGTCTTTAATAATCATCGGAATAACAATGATAATGATAATGATGATGATGGAACAAAAGTAAGCTTTCATAAAACCATGAATCAGGTTGTCCCAATTAGATTTTTTTAAGAAAAAAAAAAAAAGAAACATGGTAAAACAGAAGATCACGTGTGTGATTAGTTGGGAGAAGATTTTAATAATCATCGGAATAACAATGTTAATGATAATGATGATGATGGAACAAAAGTAAGATTTCTTAAAACCATGAATCAGTTTGTCCCAATTAGATTTAAAAAGAAAAGAAAAGAAAAAAAAGAAACATGGTAAAACAGAAGATCACGTGTGTGATTAGTTGGGAGAAGATTTTAATAATCATCGGAATAACAATGTTAATGATAATGATGATGATGGAACAAAAGTAAGCTTTCTTAAAACCATGAATCAGTTTGTCCCAATTAGATTTTTTTAAGAAAGAAAAAAAAAAAAGACACATGGTAAAACAGAAGTTCGCGTGTGTGACTGTTTAGGAGAAGATTGGGTATGAGTGGGGGTGGGGTTTTGACCAAGTATTAGCAGAAAAGAAATGGAAGAGGAAAGAAGCATGGCCGAAGGAAAGGTAAACAAACGGAGAAAGAAAGGAAGAAGGAATGAAGACATTTGGAAGCAAATGAGCATTACAGTAATTAGTGAAATGTATACAAAAATAAAGTAGGCAAATAAATCAACAATTTGATATAGAATGCAACGAGAAAGTAAATTTTACGGCTGCAGATAAGATATTCGCGTCCGTGTGTGTGTGTGTGTGTGTGTGTGTGTGTGTGTCAGTGTGTGTGTGTGCGCGCGCGCCCTCCCTCCCCCTCATCCGCCCCCTCCCCACCACACACACATATGCACAGAAATGAACACCCACCCACCCGTACTTACACACACACACACACACAGAAAACACACACACGCGCACGCGCACATAACACACACACACACAACCCCTCAAGTCCATACCTCCGCCACGTGCTCACCCAACCATGACTGACCAGAAACATAGACGAAGACTGACCACACACCGCATTGCACTCAGCCCGCTATATACCCTGACCACTTACTTTACGCCTTGATCCGTCGAAGCCTCTCACATACAACAAAAGCCGGTCAACCTGAACAGTAGACAGGTCGGGGGCCGAGCTCACACACAGCTGAGATCAATACCGTTTGCACACACGGCTCGCAAAACACAACTTGGCTCAAAGAAGCAAAGCAGTTCGCTTCGATCAAAGGACAACGTTGTTAGTTCTTCGACAGTCTGTTTCCGTCGGTTGTCCTGGTGTGTTCATGTTGCATGTGTCGTGAAAGTGCCATTGTGATGAAGAATTCTGCGGGTTTTTATTTTTTATTATTAAATTAAAATTTTTTTTTTAATATATACTATTGATACATTATCATAATTATTATTCCTGGATGTGGTGATATTGGTATACATATTATGGGTATGGTTTACAGGTTTATGAATTTCGTTCAGATCTGATAATGGTGGGCGGAAAACACGAACTAAAAAAAAAAAAAAAAATAAAAAAAAGAAGAAAAAAGCACTATGCAGTCCAAGGGTTCATGTTTGTTGTTGTTTTTATTGGTTTTTGTTGTGTTTATTCGGTAAGTGTTTAGAAGGACCGCTCCTTTGAGTTTTAGCTTCCTACGTATATGCAATTTCATTTCTGAAATATTGGAGATGAAAGATTCTGAAAGCTCAATCGCTCAGTGGTGCTTCTTGAAATTTATTTATTTATTTATTTTGTTTGTTTGTTTGTTGTTGTCCGGATCATACGCAGGGTTGCCAATGTTTATCTGTTTACGTATCAACTGATTCCAGCATTGATTTAATTTCGACAAATTATGTTTCTC
>NC_134885.1:34508330-34510830 GCF_041734735.1 Babylonia areolata | reverse complement strand
TAAAGAGACGGCCGTCAAAACTCCGGACGGCCGGGTTTACTATGGCCGCAGCCTTATGAGGCGAAACTTTGAGCCAAACCGCACGCTGAAGCTTTAAGTTATGACAAATTGTACGGCGAATCTTAGCAAAACCGAAATCATTCGTGTTTATGCGGCGAAACTTTGCACAAACCGTAGGTTTTTGTACGGCGAAACCTACAGCACAAGGGGAATGTTACAGAAAAAAAAGAAAGTATCTGGTATTTCATTCCAAAAAGTAGCCTTAATTTGTCAAATCAAGCTCTTTGTGGTGATACATATATTCATATACACATTTCGAAGGAACACTAGGGGTTTTACATCAGTTAAGACTTTTTGTTTGTGTTGTTGTAAAATCTTTCCCTGTCAGTCTGCAATGGTAACTTTTACTGTTACTCAGAGCTATATCACAGCCTTAGGTTATGTACTTTTTAATCACAGGTCGAAATCATGGACGCTGAAATGGGTCCATGTGATGAACTAAAGTTGATGAAAAGATCATAACAATATTAGCTGCCGAACGATAATGAATTATTAATGATTTTTTAACAGAATATACGGACATTGGCCATAGTCCTGGGCATTTTTCAGAATGAAACATTAAAATAAGAAATGTCTTTTAAACGAAATAAACAACAATTGTCCTCAACAGAATAAGAACAGAGGTTTCTGTTGGAACATCGGCTACTTCGAATGTGACAAAATCGTCGTTCTTTGCACATGGAATACCTTTGCTGATGCTGGGAGTGAGAAAATTCTTGGCTTCGGTGAAAGTCTCTGCTTATGTAACAGAACTGTCATTGTTCATTGTCATTATTCGCACCTTAAATGGGATCTTGCTGGTGCCGTGAATGAGGAAGGTCGTCACCGTTCTTCTGGACTTCTGTGAAAGTGTCGTGTCACGTGGAAGTCTCATGCCAGCTGATTTACGTCACGCTTGAAGCAAAAAGGAATCCCAACATGACATGTGAGTAGCATGGGGTTTAGCCCTGTCTGTTATATTGGGGCTGTCTGTTTTCTTTTCTTCTTTATCGTGTGTGTGTGTGTGTGTGTGTGTGTGTGTGTGTGTGTGTGTGTGTGTGTGTGTGTAGAGAGAGAGAGAGAGAGAGAGAGAGAGAGAGGTGTAGGCAGTACGTTTTTATTTCTCATTTTTTTAAGTGATGCGATCACTGTGTGTCGATTACTAGTCTTGAAATATATGTGTTTGTTATTCACTGGAAATTATACAAATAATGAGGACAGGAGACGATATGATTAACAAACAGTAAAGAGTGGTAACTCTCTCCATTACACAAGGTACACAACTTCAAGTCGATGATGCTTACGCTACCGATTATTCAGGATTAAAGAGGCTATGCCAGTCTTGAATAAAAGCTAATTTGTGTTTGCACATTTCTTCTGTCTTTACTGCTGTGTGCACATGTCAAATGATTGGTATAAGGACAGGCCCGGTGCTTCCTTTTTTGATGAAGTGTCTGGGTTTGTTCCAATGTACCTTTTATTTACCTGTGTGCTAGCTGAATCGGTAGCGTGAGCATCATCGACTTGAAGTTGTGTACCTTGTGTAATGGAGAGAGTTACCACTCTTTACTGTTTGTTTGTTATTGGTCAGGCATCTGCTTGGCAGATGTGGTGTAGCGTATATGGTTTTGTCCGAACGCAGTGACGCCTCCTTGAGCTACTGAAACTGAAACTTGTTATTCATCTATTTTCACCCCTCAAAATCATAACTTGAATACCCGAATATGTTGAAATTCTTGACTGATGAGTCGGCTGACAGACGGAGTTAATGATTGTTCGTTCGACTGACCGACTGATTGACTTATTCTGAACGTGCATGTTGTACGATTGTCAGTCGTGTCCGACTATGATCATCAGAACAGCAGTAGAAGCAGCTGATGTCCCAACTTCTTCTTCTTCTTCTTTGTTCGTGGGCTGCAACTCTCACGTTCACTCGTATATACGCGAGTGGGCTTTTACGCGTATGACCGTTTTTACCCCGCCATGTAGGCAGCCATACTCCGCTTTCGGGGGTGTGCATGCTGGGTATGTACTTGTTTCCATAACCCACCGAACGCTGACATGGATTACAGGATCTTTAACGTGCGTATGTGATCTTTTGCTTGCGTATACACACGAAGGGGGTTCAGGCACTAGCAGGTCTGCACATATGTTGACCTGGGAGATCGGAAAAATCTCCACCCTTTACCCACCAGGTGCCGTCACCGAGATTCGAACCCTGGACCCTCAGATTCAAAGTCCAACGCTTTAATCATTCGGCTATTGCGCCCGTCAGATGTCCCAACTATCTGGGCTAGAATTTGATGACAGTGGAGAGTGTCCTGCCAAGTTCCATCCCCACTCTCTCGGCCAAGAGGGTTTTATAACAGTCGGCGTTGGGATGGTTCCCAAAGGCCAACTAGCTCCCATGACTGCAGCACTAAGAGCCAGTGCCATCTTGCCTCCAAGTTTGAGAGTCATA
>NC_134885.1:34503330-34505830 GCF_041734735.1 Babylonia areolata | reverse complement strand
GTCAGTCATGCATGTCCAACTCAAAACCCAATACTCCGGACTGGGTCAGTCATGCATGTCCAACTCAAAACCCAATACTCCGGACAAAAAAAACAACAACAAAAACTTACGGCAGACCTGACAATTACGGGTTAATTCTAAGACAGAGGAGAGAGACACCAGTTCTAGACGTAATATAACTTATAAGTTGTGTAGACATGACGTAGAGTCTTCAAAGCTCACGCGATTACGAGATATTTTTGTACGCTTCGCTCCGTTCGCGATATGGTCTGCTTTTCTTTGTTTACACTTGCCTGGACAAGGCTGACCCTGGAGAAAGGTCACGTGACGTTGAGGAAAGCCCCACTGACCACAGGGAAATTCCTGTTGACAGTGGGAAAGACTACAGCTTGGGATTCTCTCTTGAGGGCACATAAGACCTTATGGCTGTGTCTGGAGTGGCACTGTCTTCATCTGTCTGTGGGCAGGGGTGGTTTGGTCTGTGGGGTGTGCTCAGCAGCTGGAGGGTGGTGTCTTTTGCTGGTGGGCTCTGCAGTCATGAAATACCGGCTGGTACACCCATGGGGATACTTCTTTAAGGCTGTCGCGAGTTGCATCCTGTGGTCTCTTTTGCCTCTGTTCGGGAGCAGTTATGTCCCTTGAATTCTTAATGGAGTGTCCTGTGCGTGCCTGCACCCATCGTGAACACAGCACAGGCCTCCAAGGGTGGTGCAGGATTGTTCCAAGGGCAGGTGGAGACAGTGCTTCTCTGGGTCCTCCCCAGCACCTACGGGTGTTTCTCTTTCTTCACTTGATCCAAAACAGAAATCAGCCGTTCGTTTTTATCAAGTTTTACACATGATGTAAATGATGTCCAGTACGCTTTTCTTTATATCTTTTTTTTTTTTTTTAAATTGTCCCCCCCCCCCCCCATTTAAATTTCAGATTTGTTTTAACCGTGAGGAAGTTCACACCAGTGACAGCAGCTGGGCTGATAGCTTGGGTCCACTTGAATCTTTCCGTCGAAAACTTTACCGAAAGTGTCCGAGCAATTCCGGGAGCAAATCTGAACATACGTTAAGTCACATGCAGTGTACTTTTCACACACACACACACACACACACACACACACACACACACACACACACACACATCTATCTATCTATCTGTCTGTCTGTCTGTCTACACCCCAACATAGATACGATAACTGAGACATGACATACGAATATCAATATCTGTCTTGAAACAGAAAGAAGTGACGAAGGAAAGATATAGGACTAAAACACGCTGATCTAAAATTTCGTGGATATTCTGCTGTAAGCATTACATCTCCTTCGTACCGAATCCGAATGCAACTTCCATAACTTTCTTTCTTGATCATTGATTATTCACATTCTGACAATAATTATACAGACTTCCACTCCTTTACTGTTTTACTTAGCTCTCCTTTGCGCATGCTCCAGGCCGGACCATTGGCTCTCTTTTTGATTGATTGATTGACATGGATACTTACAGTATAGCGCCTGTCCTCGGTCGGAGACCAAGCTCTAAGCGCTTTTCAAACACGGGGTCATTTACAAAACAGGCAGCCTACCTATATATATATATATATATATCTGTGTGTGTGTGTGTGTGTGTGTGTGTGCGTGTGTGCGTGTGTGTGTTTCATACATGTGTGTGTTACGAATTAAAAAAAAACAAACAAAAAAAACCCACCCCATAATTTCCACTTCTTTTTCAGTTTAACTTTGCACGCGGCAAATCGCCTTCCCCTGAGCGGTCACGGTCAAGGACGCCCATTGCACCCCCAGAAGAACTGCACACCGGGACAACTTTTCTCACTGAAGACCAGTCACAGGATTCGGGTCCAACCAGGGCGTCAGTGGGTGAGGCGGCAAAATCGTATTGTATTGTATTGTATTGTATTGTATTGTATTGTATTGTATAATGATATGCCTGTCTTTGTCTGCCCCAACTGTCAGCGAACATTTCGTGCGCAGATTGGACTATTCAGCCATCTGCGCACTCACAGATAGATTCATGAGCATCCCCCCCCCCACCACCACCACCACCCTCCCCCCATCCCCCAGCTGGATGACAACGATGGTCATCATCGATCTGGATGGACACACACCATTGTATTGTATTGTATTGTATTGTATTGTATTGTATTGTATTGTATTGTGTTGTGTTGTATTGTATTATTTATTTATTTATTTATTTATTCATCTAGTTATCTGGTTACTTATTTATTTTGTTTTTGCATTGCTCTTTTGTCACAGTAGGCTACATTTCTCTGTGTGAAATTCGGGCTACTCTCCGGCGTAAACTCCAGCGTTCTCAATTTTCTTTTTCGTAGGCTGCGACTCCCACGTTCACTCGTATACGCGAGCGGGCTTTTATGTATATGACAGTTTTTACCCCAGCCATGTAGGCAGTCATTGCAGCCAGTCGTAGTACTCCGTTTTCCGTTGGGAGAGGGCTAGGGGGAAGGGGGGGGTCACTGCGGAATTTTACCAGA